>NW_010235230.1:0-25206 GCF_000690775.1 Eurypyga helias
ATAAAATAAAATAAAATAAAATGAAGAGTTGGTCTGCTTAAACTGCTAGGAAGAAAAAATCCAAAATATACTTTCATTGTTTCTTGAACTGAATATATTTATGTAAAGGTGACATCAGAGTCTTTTCTTACTAATAGACTATGAGAAAGAAAATTACAAATGGCTTTCTTTTCCAAAACTGATATGTAGCAAATATTAATGTACAACATAAAATAATACTGGTTTTATATATCTGGAATGCATATTTTTTTATATATTAGATTTCATTTCAGTACAATGGACACAAAGTCAGGAGTTATATACAGGAATGCTTTCTCAGTACTCTACAGTATTTTCTTTGGTTTTTTTCACCTAACGAGGAAAATATTTTTTCCCCAAGATTCCATTAATGACTAAATAGTTTTCAGCACAGTCTAAAGATTTGTACAGAGGATGATACTGCAGAGCGGTAGTTTCTGTAATATCTCATATTTGAGTGTTAGAGGGACTCACAAGTAAGAGATAAGCAGACACACAAAAGTTAATTGGTTTTTTATGTCACTGTGGTGCAAACCCTTGACCTCAGAAGAAGAAATGAGTATTTCCTTTTGTTACACTTTTTTAAACAGAATAACTTGGTGAGTGGGGGGAAAAAAAAAGGAAGACGTAAAATTCTGGCATAAAAACACCTCAAAGGACTTTGAACTAATAGAGAGCTAGAGAAATGGAAGATTCTGACTTTTGACCCTACAAGATGAAATCGGTTCTTTACTACAGTTTTAGTTTCTTTCGATAGCAAGAACTTGAAAAAAGTGCCTCATTTTACACTGAATGTTACTGTCTTCCTACTATATCTGACTTTGAAGATTTCGACAAATGTTTTCAGGTTCTTCAGTTCTTTCTTTCCATTTTAAATGACATTGTGTGGTAAAGCATATTCTAATAGATACAGGGCACTAGACTGCCATACTATTATTTGGTTTTATTTTACAGCAGATGTTGATCTCCAGTTGTGATATTTGCTGCATAATGTTCCTGTTCTCTCTCACTATTTCTATTTGTCCAAGATCTAAAGCAAAAGATAAAGGCAGAAGATTAAATAAGTGGAGGCCTGGGATCCAGATTCAAATTCATGACTGAGCCCAAATTCCCTTATCACTTGCAGTGTCTGTATGTTGGGTCTCAGTTTGTGTTGTGTGGAATTAGCCAAATGGTTCTCCAAAGCTGAAAAATCTATTTGTGCATATCTCTGCATAAAGGCAAGCAGAAAGAATTGTAAGATTTTTATGAGAGATGCAAGGGTATTTCAGATTTTTAAAATTTATTTAGCTAAATGAAAATCTGTTCTAAGTTTAAGGGGTTTTTTGGTTTGTATTTCCACTCCCCCCTCTGATATTTTCACTTCTTTTTCTTTCTTTTGTTTCCTGATCAAAGATTTTTGATAGCAGCTATTCTCTGTTGCCTTGGAACATTCCTGATATATATGTGCAATATAAGCATTTTTATTTTCTTAGTAATTTAACCCCACTAATTTCTTTCTTCTTCTATTAAATCCAATAGTATAAAGAAATGAGCATTCTCTTTACCAGTGTCAGCAAACCAGCAAATGGGAAGTTCAGCAGCTCATCTCTATAAGACATGTCATAAATTTAAACAATGTAAAATGCTAATGGTTCAACCAATTACTTTTATCACCATGCAACTGATTTAGAACAAATTCTACTGTAATATTTCTCAGAAAACAGCTAGGAAGTTAACCTGTTTTTTAACAATGTGCTTCTAGTAATTTCTGTGTGTCCTCCAATAGAGAACTTCTTTCTTCAATTTTTTATGTGGAAGGTACAAAGGAAAAATATTCCTAGTGAAAGATACAAAGTAAAATATGATAAATATCTCCCTGTTCTCAATTTTGAAAGCTCTGGCTTCTTAAATCATATTAAGAACCTTACTCAAGAAGTTATCTTGCTTAATTATTTTGTCATCTTAGATCAAATATGATTTCTCTTCTCTCCAGAAAGAGTAATGATAATGGGAATTTGCTTTGATTACCTTTCTCAATCAACACCACCAGTAATCATTTATTAATCTGAAACCAGGTCATGGCATTATTACTTGCTTCGTGCTTTTTCTTTTTTTTGCTTTTTTATTCTTTACATGGAACATGTGATCAGATAATATTTTAGCAATTATCTGTTGCTACTGAGCTATTTTGATCTCTTCCCCATCCAACTTTTTATAAGGATATGAATTTCCGTCCCCAGTAAACAGTTCCCACTTTTGAACACATTAATTTTTTTGTATCATTAAATAAATAAATTAAAAAAAAAATCATTGCCTCATCAGTAAAAGCTTGGTGTGGGAAGTCTCGATTTTCAAAAGCTTTTACTTTCAACTTTAAAATTTTTTTGAAACAACACACTGTTCTTCTATTTATCAGTGCCGGTCTACCACACAGTTCCCTTTAAAACTGCACAATGCTCCCATGAAGTTTGTAATTTATGATAAAAATACACAATTATAATAGTAATAAATATGTATCAAATTAAGTTATGGCATATGATTTGATTCTATATCAACTTCTCACTTCTATATTATGTAACATGTTATTTCTTTGCAGGATTTTTTCCAATATTTTTACTTCTAGCATTTGCACCATTTGTTACACTGACTTCAAGTTTCCATTTGTTTCAACACTATTTTGTGTAATCCTTTAAAGATGAAAATATTATTATTCCTTATTTCCTTTATGAGAACCTTCTGAGGAACTACAGTATAGGCCATGTTAGATGAATTTCATCACTGGTCCTTTAAAATCCTAATTGAGTTTTGACTGTTGTCCACTTGAAATCCGATGAAGTCAGAACAAATCCAGTGGAATGCTACCTGCGTAGACAGCTTTAATTCTGTACTATACTGGCTGAGAAGATGCTTGAAAAGTGGAACAACTCTGAGTGAAACTCAGAGACACTACTTTCCTAATACAATTATTTCAAGATGAGAATATGCCTTTGAGTGGTTTATAACAGTTAAGTTTAAAAAGATTCCCTGGGAAATTTTGGTTATTTATTTTCAATTTACCAAAATTTTAATAAAGTCTTTTGTAAATCCTGAAATCAGAAAAGCACTTAAATGTTTTAATTATCCCAATTAATAGTTTAGTTGATAAACACATAGAAAACTAAAAGTATGCATATATATTTCTAGAACTTTAAGACAGTTAAAAGGTTAAGGAAAATACTTCTTCCCTATCCCAGGATTTCTCAGATTACTTTCTTTTTACCTTTAATAAATGGAAACACACAGATGATCAAATACATGGCATGATGGACAGGGAGGTGAAGGGATTTACCAAAGCCCTGCAATATATATAGGCTCTCAGGTCCAAGGACAAACAAATGAACATTGTGACCTTAATTTCTGATTTACATCTCTGAAAATTATTTTCTGTAATACCAAAACTAATAAGTAACTATTTTCTGTCACACTGTCTTTCCAATTTTACAGCTACCTTGAACCTGGAGTATTGACTTTTTCGCTTCCATAATATAAATTGTCCTCTGATTTAGGAAGATCATAAATTCATTACTATTTATTTTTTAAAATGAAAAATCTTTATTAAATATTGCAAGTAGCTAGCAGAAAAATTGTGTGACAAATCTTTACACCTGTGTGACGGATTTCAAGCATTCTGCCCATGGGAAAGTTGCGACAGAAAGGATTATTAATTACTGTATTACAATATCAAGAATATTTGTTTTGTATTCTTCATCTAAGTTCTTCATTTTAACTTCCATAAAGGATTTCTAATTTTCACAATATTTCCACTAGCTCTATTAATCCGTATTTTCCATTTATGTAGCTACTAAGATGACTGCAGTTATACCATTACTTTGTGTTATTGGATAGATTTCCTTTGAGTAAAGGCCCAGTAAAAGAAAAAAATGAAGAATGAATATGAAAAAAGAATGAAGAAAAAAAAAAAGACAACAAAAAAATCTGTTTGCAACATAGACTTACACTCTGAGAAGTCCGAGACATGATGTGTTTTTAACTGTGTATATATTTTTATTTTATTTATATGTACTGAAAAAATGTGACATATATAACTCACTAGTTTTTACATTCAAAAACTCCTTTAGATTTATAATTTATTCCCTTTTTAGTTTGGTTTGGGTTTGTTTTTTTTTTCTGCTTTACCAAAGTGGGCAGTCAGCATGGCCGTTTAAAGACATTATCTATTAGACAGGGGGACTGGCCTCAAAGCTATTTTATATCGATGGCTAACAACTTAAAAGAAACTTTTAATGATTAATTTCCATAGAATCACATGAATTAAGTCATCGAGGATGTGTTAAATAGTATGTTCTTTCTCCAGTCTTGGACAACAGTCTGGTCAACACCTTCTCTGCAGGCAATATTCTTCCAGGCCTGCATGAACATGAATTTCATTGACCAGCTGTGGGGGTTTTCTTTTATTTCACCTGTTACCTCCCAGGTCCAGGCTAGGTTTTTTGTAGGACTTTGTAGGATTCATGGTGGGGACAAGGGTGTGGTCATCTCTGGAAGACAGTGGTACAAATCAAAGACTGTTTTCTCCCTTTTGTTCCTAGGCAGTCTTCCTTCACAGGTGTCATGTTGCATTTCTTATAGTAATTTTTCATATGTGATGTTCTGTTTTAATAAAAATTTATATCCTGAGACTGAAAATACTAAACTACTATGCTTGGATTGTCCTGTCCCACAGGAAAGCTGTATGCTGTTACTTGCAGTCATTAGGCCATAGTAGTAGGTTTTGCTCCCATTCCAAGTGGATCACCACTTCATCCCAGTGTGTGAATCTTGGGAATGTAAGATTACTGGAGGATATGTTTCCTTTGTGTTTTTCTATTGCAGTTATCAAAAGCATAAGGATGTAGCCCTAAAGTTAAATTTGGCTTTTATGTTATAATTTAAATCTGAAGTGATTTTCATGCAAATACTAATGTCTGACATTTGTGCAGTTGTTATCAGTGGCACCTGACATTGTTGATTTGCAAAGTATTTTTTAATTTCTTTTACATTGATGATTTCCAACCTTTAATTTCTCATATATTTTTGTGTAGGTGTAAAATCTCACAGTTTTTTGTCTTGGAAAAGGAGGGTATTATTTTTTTTACTGTATTGCACATATCATTGATGATTGTGTTCATCAGCACTACAGTTAATCACTCCTGCCCCTAATAATAGTGACACTGATGGGAACGGTATTCTCCAAAGACAATATTTTTATTGAAATGGAGAATGAGCAAAAAGTCAGATGTTATTTATCACAGTACTTACTTTGGTGTTCGATATCATTAATGGTCTCTGACTGCCAAGCAAATCACGAAACAAAAGTATTTCAGCCTTCTTATTTCTATCCACGCAGGCTGATATAGCCTATTTATTCACACTATGCTTATGAATTTCTCGTAGAATTTTTTGTAAGGAAGCTCTATTAAAAGCGTTTCTTACATCAACTTCTTAGAACATCTCAACCTCATCTTCTAGAAAAAAACTTTTACAGCTGAGGCACTCTTTTCAGTGGCTGGTAATGTGTATCTGGATCCCTGGAAAGTATATCCCATTCATTTTGTACAGTACAGAGAGCTAAATGGTCCTTGGACTTCTCCTTATTATGGGACTAAGTCAAATGTGACAATAAATAACCATAATGTACTGTACATTTAAATGTAAAAGTGCCCCTGTTGGTTGTTCTAGCTGAAATAGGATGGAAAAAGTCCCAATATACACATTGAGGAAATCTGTCATGAACTCTATTCTGTAAAAAGAAAAGTGCTGATGTTAAAGGCCAGTATAGTATATTATTATACAGTGGTTTGGCTACTGATCCTACTGCTAATCTGAGAGTCCCAAATTTTCCTTAGACTGGCTGAGCCAGAAGTAATCTTAAGTAATATTTCTACCTATTAGGATAGAGACAGACTTTATGAGAAAACAAAGGACTTGATTAATCTTTTAAGCAGGGAAATTTAAAATGTACTGGGAATTCCAAATGTATTCCGTGACCACTTAAGCTCTGCTGCCCAGAGAATACAGTGGCTAGAGCCATCTGCCCATACAAATTTTTACATAGAATCATAGAATCATAGAATGGTTGGGGTTGGAAGGGACCTTAAAGATCATCTAGTTCCAACCCCCCTGCCATGGGCAGGGCCACCTTGCACCTGACTAGGTTGCTCAAAGCCTCATCCAGCCTGGCCTTGAACCCTTCCAGGGATGGGGCATCCACAACAGCTCTGGGCAACCTGTTCCAGTGCCTCACCACCCTCTATGGGAAGAACTTCTTCCTGATATCTAATCTAAACCTCCCTGATTTCAATTTATACCCATTACCCCTTGTCCTATCATTACAGGCTCTTGTAAAAAGTCCTCTCCCAGCACCCTTGTAGGCCCCCTTCAGATACTGGAAAGCTGCAATGAGGTCTCCTCGGAGCCTCCTCTTCTCCAGGCTGAACAAGCCCAGTTCTCGCAGCCTTTCGTCATAGGAGAGGTGCTCCAGCCCTCTGATCATCTTCATGGCCTCCTCTGGACTCGCTCCAAGTGGTCAATATCCTTCTGATATTGAGGGCTCCACATACATACACACAGATTAGTGACAGTGTGTTTACAGTCTACAAAGTGGCTTTTGATCCCCACTAAAGAGAAAAAGAATGTGGAAATATGAATGATTGTCTACTGTTTGTGCACTCCAGAATAAAGCATTAAATACCTCAGTAATAAGCAATAAAGGGCACAGGATATGCAGTACAGTGACTAGCTTCCCTCTTTTTTTTTATGTCTTTACCTTAGATCTAAACTATTTAGAGTTTATGTTGTTATTTCTGATTGTTTATTCTGTTCAAGGAGTTTCAGTCATCTTTTGCCCAAGCATTAGCTTTCTTTACAATTTATACACCATTCTGAATCACTCACAATGTAGACATTTGAACTTGCATAGAAATACACCGTCTGCTTGTGAATGAAAAGCTCAAAAACATTTTGGGGTCTCTTTATACTATTTTGTATACATTGATTTAGTTGCATATTTTTAAAGGTCTTTGCCAACTCTCAAACCTCTGCAAAATGTGTTGTATCTGAAAGGTTCCACAACTAGGAACACTGTAGGATAAATGGCAGTTAGTGGGAAGCAATGTGTCTTACCTACGCTATATACACTAGTATATTTGAAATAGCAACTAATTACAGTGAGAGGATGGTGTGGAAAGTAGCGAGTTTGTTATTTACAACTGCTGGTACCTATTTCACAGCAGTTATCAGTTGGTGAACCAATTATTCCCCAAAATACTTCTGCCTGAGTTGGTACTTACAGTCTCTGACCACAGAGACTTGTCATGGATGGCATGGACATGTGACAGAATGTTGACAGGACAGGACACAACTTGATGTATAAATATCCACTAGGTAAAGGCATTCATTGCTTAATATACTCTGTTCAATATATAATGACTAAAGAGAAGAATAAATACCTTCAGATCTTTTTTTTCCTTTCTCTACAACCCCTTGGTGAAATCTTCCTATTGCACTTACATTGTAGCCATGGCTTCCAGTCCCTCAGTGTCTTCTCATAATCTTTTCTTTAAAAGGCTAATTCCAGGCTAGTTTACTACTTAATTCTCCACCTGGAAGTCTCACGTTGCCTTAGGTTGCAACAAATCTAATGGCACATTTCTCCAAGAACGCATACTCTGCTTGCTGATAATACATAAAAGTAACAAACCAAACATGATTTAGACACCTTTGTCGCAGCCACAAGATTTTCTTCTTGACTATGGTGGACGTGTCTGTATCTATTCTATAACTATTTCTGTTCACTTCATCTGTTCACAGACAGGCAGGCAGGAACCTGTTTTGTGTGTCCCTGTGGGCAAAAGGCCAAATGCTTAGGTGATCTACAGATTATAAGACTTTTTTTACTCTTCCTCTTGTGCAGCCCACATTTTCCTTCATGGCTGCTTTTCACTAACTGGTACATGTGTAGAGTCAGTGACTCACCTAAAGACAGTTTCCACCTAAATTAGGTCCATTCAGTCTCCTTCTGTTTCGGTCAATCCAAACCTGTCTTCATCAGCAGATAGTTCGAGTTTCACAGTTCATGTTAGATACCCATATCACCCATTTTTTGATATGTAATATAAAATACGTTTCTGCGTACCTTCTGCTGTGGATGTTGCATAATCTCCTTAAAATCCTGTGCTGGATTTGCACTATTTCATTTTTTTCATTTTTGTAAATTAACATCTGTTTTTTATGAGTGCAACTTCTGGGACAGAATGGCCAAAAATGTAGTAGACACAGTTAATCTCTGAGGCTGTCAGGTTGTTTACCATTGTTGCAGTGTGATACCATGGTAATTACCATCACACCAGGCACTCAGGCTCTTGAGAGCAGTGGAGGTGGGGGCTGGATGCTGGTGGTGATTTGGCAGGATGTTTTCAGTGAGGTTATTAACTCTGGAATTTATTTCACTGCAATGCTTTTTTAACTTGATGTTGACAAGATTACCAAAAAGCTTTCTCTTTTATTTTTGTGGTTGGATAATGTTTTTTTGTGTTTTGTTTTTTATTAGCAGAATTTTTTTTGTGGGATTACAGAAAAGTTCAGTCTGAAAGAGTGACTAATTTGGACTTGACTGCTAGTGTGAGTGGAGCTTTATATACTAATATTACAAAATTTCAGATTTTTTTTAGTATAAACTGGTTATGTTTTGAAAAATAAAAATAGGTGCACTTTAACAATGCTAGGAGTAGACATGCTAAACATAGGTCAGCTGAAAGGCAAAACATTTTCCCTGGGATAATAATGTACAGATTTTGGCTAACATGATAAACACCTGCCTACAGCCATGACTACAAAATATCAGATATATTTTAACTTACTTAGACTACCAAATTAGAGGTTTTTTTTCATTCTGTATCCTGTTATTTCTGGTCTTCTAAGATAGGGAAGAGATGGTAAAAAAACCAGTGAATGGTTTTCTAAATGTGTCCACATTTTGCTACTCTCATCTATGAAACATGAATTGAAAAGTCACAACTGTGTGTGAATTCTCCTCCCAACAGGGTATTGAGTGAAAAAAAATTGTAAGATTTCATAATGTTTTCAGCAATGGTGATGAAATACAGCTTTGTCTCAAAGGGGTTTTTTTTAATTTGTTTGTTTGCTTGCTCAATCTAGTCTACAAAGGGTATTACTGGAAACATATTTTATCTTAGATAATTGCTTTAAGCTGATGAAAATAGTTAAAATAAAACCAAAGTTTTAACACTCTAATGTCTGTTGGAAACTATTAACAAATTCTGAGTCTCGCAAGGATTTTAAAATGCTTCAAGAATAGATTAATACAAGGCAGGCATCAACACAATCCCAGCCAGTCCTGGCTAGAAAATTCCTATCCATGTATCACAGAATACTTCAGAGGCAACAAAAACAATCATAAAAGGAAAAAGTCACTCAAGCTGGAAATAAAATAACTTTTTCATACAAAAACATAAAATCCAGTCAACTGAATACCTTAAATGCCACTGCCACAATGCATTCAAATACTTCACGTAGTTGTCTAAAATCTGTCTTCAAACAGCATGGTTGTTGCATATCTAATAAAAGTAAAATATATTTCAATGAAGAGATTATCTCTGAACTGACAGAAGTAGCCCCCAGACCTAAAACCACACAATGAGCTCTAGGAAATACTAAGGAATAAAAGAAACTTGAAAAGGCAGCACTGATCTCAGTCCAAATTCTCCATCATTCAGTTCAGGGAAAGAATTGCAGTGCAGAATCTGCTTCAGTGCCTTAACTGATTTGAGTGCGCCTAACTCCTTAGCTATTGCCTTTTTCTCTCTTGTAACTCCAATTTAAGCTTTATTTGAAATGAGAAAAAGCCAGAGCAATATTAGGGAAGTGCAGAAGAGAGACTTGGGAGCTGTTCCTCAGTGACGACAGGTACATTTGTCCAGCAGGAAAAGCAAACATCATAGTGGAAATTACAAGGTAATCATCTATTCTTGATAACCTGAAGAAGCTGAGCTATCCATTCATCTGAGACTTTAACCTTAGAACATAAGATGTGGCAATAGATGGTTATTTCTTGCAAAATATTAATTAATACATACATACCATGTTATTTTGTGCTGAGACTAATCTGAGCTGCAGTGATGGCAATCAGCACATTACTCTTGATATTTTTACTAATATAAACTTTTTTATTCATTATTTATAGACACAAGTTCTGAAATTATTATGCTCTAAACCCATGCTAACTCTCCTAGGAATCTGTTACTGATGCTTCCAAGCGAACATACATCATCTGGAAACAAAAAGAAAAAGCAGAGGGCAAATGTCTGCCTTCCCCTATACTTCCATATAATTAGAGAGCTGACTCTGCACATTCTTACAGAGGTTAAAATGTGTTATACAAATACATGGACTTTACATACTTTGATAACTATCAATTACACCAGTATGCATTCAACTGAAAGCTCAGGAAATATCTGGCTATAGGATATGGTAAGGAAGAAAGTACTAAGAAAATAATTACCCTCTGTGTTCCCTGATTATAATGTTCTCTTCCTAGGTATCTGCTGCTACTGGCTGCTACCAGACACTGCAGTGGGATGGACGGGGATCTGTCTGACCCATTTGCCAAGTACTACAGTCAGTACAATGTTGTTCTTGTGATCTAAACACATGGTTAACAGCGTGCCATCTTTCTGTGACTAAAGTGTCACCTCTGCCTTTTAACATGGTAAAAATACCCACAACAGAAGAATACAGAATCAAGTTGCCAGAAGGTGCCTAACAAACCTTGTTTGCAACAAGTTTTGGTATTTTATATAATGAATCTAATACTTCATATTTCCCAGGGGAAGAAAATAGAATTAGTCTAGGCAAAGACAGCATTAATTAAATAAAAACTCATTAAACCCAGGAATTAGCTACAGGTATTACACTGGATTGTTTAAATTGCAGAAAAGGATAAAATAACATTAATTATTTTGTAGTGAAATGTATATTCACTTGGGATGTTTTTGTTTAGCGTATGGATGTGCCTATCAAGATCCCAGTTTCTCTCGCAGAAACTTTTCAGAACGACACACTTCCAATGGTAAATATCACAACTTAAATCTTTTCAGAAGATGTCTCAGCTTTCCGTGAGCTTCCCGGCAGTTGCGGGGTCCTGTGCTCAGGGCGGTTCCCTCACATGAGGCTCACTACAGCTGGTTAGATATGAGAAAGCAGGTATGTTAAATGTCGAGTGGCAACAGGGAAAACTTAGCCTAGAGATCGTAATTCCACTCACCAGTAACACCTTCAGTAACCCCTTCTGATAAACGCGGAGAGGACCTCCACCACCCTGAGACAAAACGACAGCTCACCCAGGAAGGGCTCAGGAAGGGCAGGTGGCAGCAGGTCCCGCCACCGTTGGGCACCCAATCCAGGTGGGCGGAGAGGTTCCCGGCAGCTGGCGAGCAGCCCGCGTGGTACCGGCAGTCCCTGCGAGAGCAGTGACGTCATTCGGGGGTGGGGCCGGGAGCACCCGCGGGAGATTTAAACCAGGGCTACTGAGAGTATGGAAAAAGGCTCACCCAGGGAGGGTCGGTCAGCCCCGTGCATCAAGACTTCCTCCGTTAAGAAGAAGAGAAGGGTGATTGTTGTAGGTGATTGCCCTCTGAGGGAACAGAGAGCCTGATATGCTGACCAGACCCATCCCACAGAGAAGTGTGCTGCCTCCCTGGGGCTCGGGTCAGAGACATCACCAGGATACTTCCTGGTCTGATGCAGCCCTCAGGTTATCACCTGCTATTGGTAATGCAGGTTGGCAGTGATGAGGTGGCTGAAAGAGGCCTAAAAATGATCAAAAGGGATTTCAGGACCCTGGGGCGGTTGGCTGAAGGATCAGGGGCACAGGTTGTATTTTCCTCAATCCCTGCAGTGGCAGGGAAGAATATGGAAAGGAATAGGGAAATGAACCTGATGAGCATGTGGCTCAGAGGCTGGTGCAAACCAGGTAGAGTCCAGCTTTGTCACAGGGGGAAGAGGATTCTCACTTGTGACCACAGGGTCACAGCCTCCTTTGGGCATCCACCTACTCTGGCATGGGATTCTCCCTGGGCTGCAGGTGGGTTTCTGCTCCCTGAGGGGCACAGCCTTGCCTCACCATGGTCTTCATCACAGGCTGCTGGGGAATCTCTGCGAGCACCCACTCCCTTTCCTTCTCCACTGACCTTGGTGTTTGCAGAGTTTGTTCTCTCACCTATACTTACTCTTCTCTCCATCTGCAATTGCACAGTTTTTTCCCCTTAAATATATGATCCTAGAGGGGTTACCATTGTCACTGATGGGGTCGGCCTTGGCCAGTGGTGGGTTCGTCTTTGAGCCGGCTGGCATTGGCTCTATCAGATATAGGAGAAGCTTCTAGCAGTTTCTCACAGAAGACAACTCTGTAGCACCACCTGGACACACAAACCAAACACAGTCAGTATTTCCACAATTTAATTTGCTTATATCAAATTAAGTTGCATACACAAATTTCCCTGCTTCTGTTATGAAAAAGCAATGTCTTAATAATGTCAACAGTGGCTTTCTAAAATGTAAGATGTGTAGCAGCACAGCTGAAGAAAATAAATTGGTTTAAGTACAAGCCCAGTTAAGACTGAAATCCTACCTCAAAGACAGTTGCATGGACAGTCTGTCTCAATACTTGGAAGCCTTATAGCAGCTGAATGAAACTGAAATCTTTCTGTGGCTGAAAGCAGTGATCCTACACTAGTGTTTCCAAAATAAAACAGTATAAGACTTTGGTTTTATAAAAAATCTTGGTTACGGTTATTTGTTTTGCTTTGGAGGAATTTCCTGCTTAAAACTCGCATATGAACTTTTTTTTAAAGTAGTTGAATGAGAACTAGTTTTATAGCCATATGTTATTGTTGTTTAACATTCTGTTATAATCAGGGAATGGAAATTCAGTTTCCAGATGAGACTACGTCCCAAGCACTTTGGAACTAGGAAACAGCAATTTGAGATCTAATGTTCTCTAGCCATGACAACAATTTTCCTCCCGAGAATAATTTCCAGTTGAGTAAGTATAAATCTTGCCTATTTTTCTGGCTTGAGTAAATGTTTACCTTCCCACTTTTATCCTGAAATGGAAATTTCCACAAAAGCTTGGCAAATCAGAGCTTCTTGATGATGTCTGACCTCCTTTACCAGTCGTCATATCCTTAAACTGTGACAACACAAATGCAGTTGGAATGTATGCTTAATTAATTTTTTTTATACTTACTCCCACATCTTTTTGCCTAATGTTTGTTGTAGAATCTTACTATCTTGGCCTTACTGGTAGGTGTCCCCTCTTATTTTTACACAGGTTTAAACACAACTATTATGAAAAGAATCACAGTGATTGCTATGCTTTATTTTTGGTTTGAGTTTTAAAATATGTGTATGGTGCAAGTCTAGACATGTATTAACAAGTACCACTAGCATTTCAATAGTATGTTTTAGCTGAAGAATATATTTGCATTTCAAGTGCAAACAACGCACAATACTTAATATCATACTTTATGTGGACTTTTTTCTTGTACTATCGGCTCCAACAGTGTTCAGATTTCATTGAATCCTGTTCAAGTATTCACTGAATCAGACTCATTTTATAATGTAAGAGCTGGAGAATCAAGTCTTTTGAAAAAGAAATTGTTATCAAAGTGACACTGTTTGCAAAGGGAGAGGCATACAAGATTTCTTGAAGCAGACTAAAATGATAGTTGTCTTTTAAGAATTTGAGATCAGCAGTAATAGATAATTTTAAATTTGGTTTCTGGAAAGCATATCCTTCCATTATTAAAAAAAAAAATTGATTTTTGTCAAATTATCATTTTCGAAAGAATTTTAGCTATACTTGCTCCTGGGAAAGTAAGTATTACTGTCATTTATGTCAGTAAATTAAAATGGCCATCAGTTTTAACTGTATCTGACATGTCAAACATGAAGTACTGCATTGTATTAAGTTATGAGTATTCTATTTAATTAGTCTTACAATTTTTTTAGTGAAATAGAACTTGGGATTTTCAGAATGAGCTTTCGGTTGTAGTTAAAATTCCTGTGGAAAGCCTGGCTGTGTTGGCTGTGACTATATCTACAAGGCTTTAGCTATCCATTTCTTAAATCTGCTATTACCTGTTTCTGCTCAGGATACACTGTTTGTTCATACAGTAGATGTTGGAGAAATTACAGTTTTTAATTTCTATCCACAACTTAATTCAGACCTATAACAGGAATTTCTTTTCTTGATTGCCTTTTAATATGCTGTCATTTTGATGTTTCTAAAGCCAAAACCTCAAACTGTTTTTTCTGGCATTTAAAGAAAGACATTCCCAACATAAGTTTTAGTTTGGAGGGTTGCTTTTCCTGTAGATAACTCTGTTTTTCTTAAAATGCTTCTGGTTTTTTATTGACCAGAATGCAATCTTTCTGGTTTCAACTAATATTTCTTGATATTACTTTACAAGAAATGTAAATTATGTCTCCTCCCACTAAAATTAATAATTTGACTAAAAAGCTGAGAAACATTTTTCCATCAAAAATTCAACAGATTTCCATTAAAATTTTGAGTCACCTGTTTATTTCAGGTATAAAATTTTTTTCCATATGTATCTTTGTCATAGTGAAATAGGAGTTTTATTTGTTATCATTGTATAAAAAGACCCCAAGTTTTAGAAGTTTTAGGAATAATAAACAGCTGTTTGTGATGAGCAAATCAAACCTCAGGTCTTCATATCTAAATATATTTTAAAACAGGCATTGATAAAATACAGAAATCAAGCATGGTTTAAATATACAGTATTATGTAGGTAGCCTATTATATTTGCACATTTTTATAGATTTTGTATACTGATGCAAGGAGAGAGAGAAGACAGGACTGCACCTTGTTTTAGACCATATTACCCAAAATATTAGTTTTGAAAGAGAACTTGATGTAATACATTTTTGTATTTTCACTGCCTGGTCTCTTTTCCATGCTCCAACTTTCCACTCTTTCAGTCATAGGTTGGTGAGGATGCTTTGAAACAGTGAAGAGACTTCTGACATTTCTAAAAACATTTTTAGCTTTTTCTATTTGCCTGATCCATCTTACAGGAAGGCTGGCAAAAAAATCTGAGACAACAGTAAATTCTGGCACAAGACATTGTCTGGAAAATCAAGGGAAAAGTGGTATCTTGTTTTGTTGGCATCAAGCTGAAGCCAGGAAATCAGAGAACTATGGCATCAGGCCAACCACATGGAACCATGCAGAGATTTGTTTGGCTGGTTTTGCTGCTTTATTGGTGAATTCACAAAGCAGATTGCAACTTATCTAACTGCTATCCCACAAAATTATCCTTGATCCATGCAGCTCGTTTTCATTAGGGTGCTTGAACGTGGCCTCACCTCAAAAAACAGATTCCAGAGCAGTAACCAGCCAATCACAACAAACCAGGTGACTAGAAGAGGGGAGCTACTTCTGGGGCAAATGACCCAGGAGGCTGCTGGGAGATGGGCCAGATTTCTTCCAGAAGTTGGGGACAGGGCACCTGTCACTTCTTACCCTGTATATGAGTTGTACCCATTTCTTATCTTGCATATGAGTTATCCCTGCACAACAGCCTAGCTTTTTTATGACTTCGTTTTTAGCAGTGTTTTTGCAAGTAGTGTGGTTTTCTTGGAAACCCAAGCCCCATCTTGCTTTCCTTATGTTCTACCAGACCCAGAGATGGAGAACCCAGAACCAGAGCTGGAGATCTCTTCTCCACCTCCTGAACATATCTCAAGTTAATCCCTAGGTGTGAGAGGGGATGAAAAGGTCATTGACATAAGCTCAAGAGGACAGACCTCTAAGATAACACTACATTTAACACCAATAAACACAAACTGTTTGCAATTTTCCCTCCTTCACACGTCATTTTTTTCCTTTTCACTGTAGTTTTAAATTACAAGTCACATTCTCCATTATTTCCCCAGTGCTGGTGCACTTCATTTCTGCATGTCTGGACACAGGGATCATAATAGGGACAACTGTGATGTCATGGTTTAGGAGTCCAAAGACTGGAAACTTTCCAGCCATCAGAAGATTTCTTGTAAAATTTGATGTTTTCTTGGAGTTTGTGAAAACATATCGTCTCCTTAAGGGTTTTGTGAGCGTGTGTGCAAATGTCTGTCTAGAACTGATCTATAAGCAGACTGTGCTTGCCTGAACTGTGAGGTTTTAATTCTGGAAACGCTGTAAAATTTGCATGGAGTAGCTACTGTTGGGTCAGAGTCCTAAGTGATACTCTCAGAGAAATGTGTTATGAGAAAGAAAAAGATGGCAATGTCTGCTTTGTGGACAGTATGTTACAGTGGGCAAGCACTGCCTGCAAGGCCTGAGGTGTATTTCTCCCTGTTGTACTCTGCTCCTGACTCATAATTAAAAAAGGAACATTCAGCATTTTGCTGAATGAATAGCCTCGAGCTGGGTACATTAAAAAAAAAAAAAAATCCATTCTAAGCACAATTAATTCACTTAAAAACATATTATGGCACAGAAACAAATGTCCATTAAATTGTCTATAATTATCATTAGTTGAAGGACACGATTTCTAAATATCTTCATGATTAGAACAAGTATAAATGGATGGGGCTGAAGAGAGTGATGAAATAATAGGAAAGAGAACAAATTCTTTTTCACTTATTTAATTAAAGTTTAATAAAGTAATGCCAAACCACAAGTTTAAATTGAAAGTGGAGAGGTTCAGATTAGATATCAGAAAAGTTCTTCACTGAGAGGGTGGTGAGGCACTGGAACAGGTTGCCCAGAGAAGCTGTGGATGCCCCATCCCTGGATGTCTTCAAGGCCAGGCTGGATGAGGCTTGGAGCAACCTGGTCTAGTGGAAGGTGTCCCTGCCCATGTCAGGGGGGTTGGAACTAGATGATCTTTAAGGTCCCTTCCAACCCAAACAATTTTATGATTCTATGTCCACAGTTTGGATTTCTCATGAGAATCTAAATATTTTACAAAAAAGGTTTGTAGTCCCAGGCTAATGAATGGCATAATTAGCCACGAGTCAACATACTATGAAATGACACTGCAGGAAAACAATCTTTTTTACGATTCTGAGGGTGAAGTGGTTTTGAAACAGTACATTATCATTTATTTATTTTCCTCAAATATTTTCTGTTGTTTTGTTCTTAGTTATTTTAAAAAATGTGGATTTAACCCTGGCAGTAGTACTGATACTTTTGTATTATTAGGAATGAGGAAAGATTTAATTTCTTTCAAAAACTCATCTTCTGCTGAAACGTATTTGGACCCATGTGGGACTCCTCTATTTGGTTTTAGACAGTACTTCCAGAAACTGGGATGCTGCCCTCCTTAAGAAGGTGTAGAAGACATTTACATAGGCTTTTACATTAATTAGCAAAACCTTCTCCTTACAGTTTACACTTACAGAATGAACAGAGTGCTAAATAATTTTTGCTGCCTTAAATAATTTTTACTAAAAATAGTAAGATTTTCTGATTCACTGACCTTTTCACCACTGGGCACATTCCATAAGAGATTTTTTTGGTTCTTCAAGCTTTGTTCTGCGTATGAGCAAAACACAAAATTATTACAGTTTTTCCAGATCTGCTGGAGTGCCTTCTTGTGTTGTCTGAGAAAATTTTCCAGTGGTATTTCTACTCAGATTTCCACAAAACTTTCCACGTTTTGGTTTTATTTCTTTCTTAGTTAATAAAAAGCAGTGCAAAGGCAAACTATTCCTACCTGGGGAATAATTTGTGGGGTAATAGTAAGTAGAGAAAGTTGAGCAAAACTATTCATATTATGTCTAAATGTACATTAATAAAGCATGTGTTGTTACCTCATTGATGAATAATTCTTATTGAGAGGAAAAGAAAATTATATATAAGCCTAGCTTTCTTAGCCTAAATGACTACCTTTTGCAGAGCAATTTGAGATTCTGTCTGTGTAGAATAAGGAGGGATTAGGGGTCTCTTTTCTGGAACAGGAATTTTTATTCTGTAGATTCTTTAAAAACTACCTCCTATTAATCTGGAATGTGGGAACATGAAGAATAAGAAAAGCACACAGGGATTGTGCTAACTTATTTTAGACTGATAATCATATCCCATAAGATTCTTATTTGTACTTCTTAGTAGTATACCAAGGGCACATATTGCAAATATTATCAATATTTCAGGTATGGTTCATAGATGGTATAAATCAACACAGTTATATTGCTATGCTGAAATTCAGATTGTTTAATAGCAGAAAAGCATATCCTTGTTCCTGATGGGTTTTTCCTTGTAGCTTATGTTCTTACTCTTTATTAATATTTTCTTTTCAGTATGTTCTGACAAAATATTCTCAAGGTTTTGTTACAGATTGATTTTTCCCAGTTCTTGAAAATAATTCACATTCTCATCTGCTGTAGTCCAATAATAGTAACACTTGCGTTTAAACTCTGATTTAAATGCTATTTCCAGTAGGAAAAAAACATTATCTAGGAAAATCCCCAATTTTTCTTGAATCTTTATCTTAGGTTGTGATTATAATATTAAATCCTCCTTTCTTGTTTCTTGCTTTTGTGCTTTTTAAGGATCTTTAATCATTTAACCTTCAGTATAACTTGTGTGGTAAGACTTAGGGTACACAGTCACAGATTACAAAAATTAATTTAGGTTGTGTTGAACCAATTCTTGCTTAAAACTTCATAACTCTCTGCCTGCAGATATTTGGGGCTATTTAGTTTCTACCTTGTCCACCGAATTTTCTCATTCCACATTATTCTCTCTTCTAAATACACCTCACATCCTGACCATAAAGCTACAGTTTGAGAGTATCTGTGCAAACCAACACAGCCTCCAAAATTCTGTTCTAAATTTTTAAATAGAACAGATTTTGTTCTCTGTTCTCATTTCTGTATACTCTTTGCTCAAAAGAACTCTGGCCAGCACACCATGCTGAAGCTGGATCTGATTTTCAGTATTTCTTTCAGTTTCTTTTTAATTATACTTGCATGCTGGAAGAAGAAAAAGATCCAAAGGGTGAAAAGCCTATGAATATTACAGTTATAAGGTTATATTACAGTTATAAGGTTTCTGAGAAATAGTAGATCAATGCTGACATACAGTTATTTCCTGTTGTACTGATCTATTGTAACTTCCTAAAATATGCTTAACACTTCATGAATCCTAACCAATTATTCTTTTCATTTCATCTGGATTTCATTTTCACTTTCTAGTGGTAACTGGGGCTTTCTGACAGGCACAAATAATTGAATAAACCTTAATTAGAATGCTCCAGGTAGGAATGGTTCTTTAATGATGGCTCAGGAACAGCGCCTTTAATCCTACAAAGCACTGCTAAAAGTCTGACCAAGCTTTTGTGAGTTTGGGAGAAAAGGTGAATATCATCTACACTTTATATATTTTTAAATCTATATGTATTATATATATGAATGATCCTGAACCACTGAAAATATATTTCTGCTCAAATTTACACATCAGTTCAAAGAAGCAGCTTTCAAAGTTATTTTGAGTGTAGCTTATGCTCAGAGAAAATCAGGAAAGGGAAACAAGCAAAGATTTCTATTGTACATACCAGGTTCCCTAGAGAACCTCCATCTCATAATTGAAACATAGCTGGTAGGATCCATCTGGCAGATGGGAGGATCAGCTGGTTCTTTTGAACTGTGCTCAGTATGCTAGTAGGAGTATATTATTTTCAAGTTTCTTTTTTTCTTTGCCACCCTCCCACCCCCACCCATCTTGGGTATTCTTTTTTTTTTTTCCCTTACTAGCACAGCCAAATAAAATGTTCTTTAATATTACTCTTTGACTAGGAAGGATCAAAAGCCTAAACAGTGACAAAAAAAGACTTTTTTTGATGTATTATTTATATATCAGCAAAGAATGTGAAGCTGAAATGGATTACTTACTGAACAGTACTAATCTGTGACAGACTGTCCTCTTCAATAATGCTCAAGCAACCAGTTAAAAATAAAAGACAGTGCAGGAAGAGCAGTGCAGTTTTACTCTCCTAATCTCCCATCTAAATACCAATAGACATAATTAACATGCTCTGAACAAATGTCAGTTGACTCTATTTTGCAGACAGGTTTTAAAATAATGAAAGTATGAGGCCTAAGGCATGGGCAGCGTATTTTTAAAGCACCACATAAAGTTAGAATAACATCAATTTTAATTTTTTTTTCCAGATGGGTATTTTGAGCATATATTTAACATTTTAAGAATAGAAACACATTTTACTAATAAATAAATTGACCTAACTTTTTTCCTCCTTAAATTTATCACCCCTTATTTCAAGAGTCAGTGTCAGTGAAACATCTCTTGAGAACTATATTCTTTCATTTGAACTTATGCATTTCTGTCTGGTTTTGGGTTTGTGGTTTTTTGTGGGTTTGGGGTTGGTTTGTTTGGGTTTTGTTTTGGTTTTTTTTGTTGTTGGTTGTTTGTTGGTTTTAATTGGTTGTTCACCTCAATTTGGGTGAGTGGAAAATGTCAATACTTTCATGCCTAGAGGAAAAGTGACCACTAAATAAGAAAGGGGTGCACATTGTTTTCTTGAAAAAAAAAAAAAAAATTAATATGCTTGGAAATAATATTCAGAACTTTCTATGGAAGATGTTTCTCAGGCTAGAAAAAGCATGAGAAAAAATGACATATTGTTAGAAAATATGAGCAATCACATATATTGATGTTTTTGCCCTAAAACCATAAATAGAAGGAAGAGAAGTGTTTACTTGGCTTATTTTCATTCACACACAGCATAAGTTTCAGCCTGGAAGTGGGAAAAGGTAATACATATGCAGAAAATAAAGGTCTAGGCATTAGATACGATCATTTTCCACACTCTTTTTTTCTCATTTAGATTTTAATCCATATTTCATGTTTGGGCAGATACAATAATAAAGTATATTGAAACCACCAAATGGGATATTAGAACTGATGTCTTAGCGAAACACTGTTAGTGCAGCAAATACATTACAGCAATATGTATCTATTTGCTGACACAGATAAAATAGCTGGCAGTCTTAGCAAGCAAGCGAACTGATCCATACAGTAAATGGGTCTTCTCCTTTTCCTAAAGAAAACGAAAAGCTCAATGATGAATCTCATCAACTCAGCGTAACTGAGCAAAGTTTCTGAAGAACTGAGCTTCTCTTTAGTGACCAAAAGAAAAAATGAATTGTATGAGTGTTTAAGAATTAAGTAGGGGAAAAAAATAATTTTCATTGGAAAAATTAATTTTTCTAATTATCTAACCCTGGGAAAGGTAGCAAGTGAACCATATGTTGAAATGTAATCACAGGAAAAATAAGTTGCAGGAATTTAAGTTAAGTCATCAGTACCCAACACATTTACTTGTGAGTAAAGCTACTCATGTTCTTCAGTGTTCTCAGTTTCAGTATATTAGCCAGGAGATTTTTTTTTTCCCCTGTAACTTCTGTATGGATAAATAAAGGAGTCTTTGTCAGCAATTAGTCCTTTAAAACTAAACTAGCAAACAAACAGAAGGTGACTTTAATCACAAGTATCTACTGATTAAATTTGGTAACTCAGTCTTATAAGTATTTTCCTGCCCATATTCAATAGAGCATGGATATAACATATTCTGATTTATTTCTAATACGTTATTCCTATTTTCCTTCAGGTCTGGCAAAAAAAAAAGGATAAAATGGTCACAATTAAATGAAAATAAGATGTTGTCATTGAAGTGTGCCTTCCTTCACGTGATGGAGGAAATAAAGTGAAAGCTGACTGAAATACTGATTACTTTCATTCTCTCATGATGAATTTTTATCTGAATCTTATTAAAAAACAACAAAACAAACCCAAACAACAAAAACAAACAAATGAAAAACCCTGATCAGTATAATTTTATTGGTGCTGTATTACTTGTTTTAATTTAATTAAAAGACATTTTTGTAGTATATAATGCTGTAAAGAGATCTCCCCACTTCTGCTAAGAATAGGAACATCTCTAGAAACAGCAAGCTACATTAGTTCTGCTAGAAGAGATCTCTGATCTTCAAGACTGAGTGGTTAAAAGCAACTTGTGTCCTCACTCCTCAGCTATACCACCATAGCTGCTGGGGACAGACAGCTGTGATCTCCTTGCATAGCTGGTGGTCTAGACTCACATGTGGTGCTCATACTTCTGTAGGAGATGGGTTAGGATTTGGGTGTTTTTTTGTCCAGTTCAAAATGTCTGAAATAATGTGTGGTCCTACCAAGGGTAACATTTTAAACCCATGAATCTTAGGATCTCAAATGGCTTTCTTGATGTATGGCATCTGCTAGGATGTTGAAGGATGACTTAATGTGTAGGCTGTCATACCTCGTGGGATCATGTTTAGAATACCGGTCAGGATTTCTCCCTAAGGAAAACCTCTTCCCAGAACTCCAGAAAGAGAGCCTATGAACAGACTCACACCCTGAAGTGTAACTGGCCTGGGGACCAGAACCTGGGAATGAAATATGAAGATAATTTATTTTTTATTTTTAGAAGTACACATTGGCAAGCAGCTGGGATGAACTGTAGCTGTGTATCTGGGTTTTGTAAAAGTTAATATGATTCTAGTAATCAGCAGTTCTCCAAGGTCTAGAGCCTGCTGAAACTATTTGGAAACTGATAAAGATGGGAGGTTCTTTAGAGTTTCCCAACTACTAATTCATTGGTATCTTGCTAAAAACAGAGATGTGGAAAATAAATCATACTAAATCAATGTGTATTTCCTACACAGGTGCTACAGAGAAAGGCTTAAATGGAAAGATAAGAAAAAATGGAGCTAGTCAATTATTTTTTAAATTCTACTTAGTAAGATCATTATTCTGTGCTGGGTAGAGGAAGAAAAGCTTTAAATGGATTTTCTACAGATAGACAGGAAAATTAATTGGAAATTAGGTTAAAATATTAACACCTTCTAAAGTTAAAAATAAATTTAGGCATTGCTCTATGTCAAGTTAAAGAACTCGGACCCCAAAGAACATAGGCTGGTCTGAAGGTCCCATTTCCCTTGATTCCATATTTTCAGTATTTTAACGTTTGTTGAACCCTCTCCTACTCCTGACTCCTAGAAAACAAAATCCATATTTTTACACGAAGATTTCTGTAGTTACAAAAATCCTAAATATTCTGAATAGCCTCACTCTTGAAAGTGATGAGTAACTCAATTTCTAATCTCATGTCTGACCATTTGACTTATGCATTACTTGATCTGTTAGTTATACACACACAAAGCACTGTGAAGAAAAGGTGTTTTCACACTCTAAGACATTTGATATTTTGATGAACTTCAGAAAATTTGCACATGCCTGGAAAATTTCAAGCATTCGGACCCCTGAAACATGAAATCAGGGCTGGTCTAGTAACAATCACTGTGACCAGATATGAAGAAATAAATTCCCACCAGCACTGGAGAACAAGTAGATTATGACTTCTAAACCAAAGCTACACTACCCAAAAAAAAAAAAAAAAAAAAAAAAAAAAAAAAAAAGTTTTAGGGGGGGAAAAAAAAAAAGTTTATAGGAGGGAAAATTGCGCAGACAATTTGTGACAACTTTTACATAATCCATAGAGCACAGTAAGACTGTGGTAATGTCATTTGGGATGCTGCTGTTGAGCCTTTTTCCTAAAGATATGTCAACTTGCAGTCAAACTGATTGATTGAAAGCACTTTCCATCACCACTCAGCAGGGATTTGGGCAGGATATTCTGGCTCCAGAGGGACAGCCACCCTCTTGGGCTTGACGTGGTCTTTGAGCTAAGTGTTTGTCGGATGTACTGATCTCATATTTCAGGATAAGAAAGTATTTCCTTGACTAGATGTCAAATTAGACTCTGAGAAATTTAAAAGTTCAGTGTTCTGCTTTTGTTCTAGATGTAGAAGATGATACACTCCTACTGATACCTGTCAGTAACTAGAATGGGGTGAAGCCATAATCTAGTTTGCTTTTAAGAAAGAAACAGCCTTGTAATGTGCATTTCCCTTCAATATGTGTATTCAGGTATTCATGTAAGGGATCCTGAAACTCTTGAACAGTCAGTTTCTGCTTCTCTGTAGCCTATCATGAGAAAGTCTAGAAGCTGTCACTCATTTTGTGGGAGGCAGCATAGCTATGCAGTGGGTTGAAAATGAGAGACAAAATGGGAGCTTTACTTAATTTCACTAGTATTGGTCATTGGGAAGGACAGAAAATCAAGAATAGCTGGTGCAAGATTCTGGTTACTATCTGTAAAAAAGTGGGAAGTATTTGTATATGAAAATCCTCTCCATTCTTAAAGACATATAGGTTAATACATATTAACAGTCTTTGGAGTAGGAACTATAACAGGTTTTCTAGCCAAATAAAAATTTCTTAACTATTAAATGAGTGAGGTATTTTTTCACCTCTTCTTAAAATAGCCCCATGAAACTTGAACAGAAGGGCTTGAGAGTCCCTGTCTCTATTGAAGATACTCTCGTATCTTCTGAGAACAAATAGAGATCCATATCTGTTTAGACAAAAAAAAAGAACTACAGTCAGTGTTTACAACATTCTGGTTTGAGTGCTTTTATCCTGTGAAAAGAGGCATCACACCATGTAATTTTGAAAGAAAGCAGGACACTACCTCCTGCCAAAGGAAGTAGATTCCACATTCCAAGTGAAGTCTGCAAATCCTTAGTGAAACATCACATCCTCAGAGACATCACACAGTGAGGCACTTCTGTCATCATGAAAAGAAAGAGTTAATTTAAACCAAATCTTTCTCCACAGAGATTGTGCAGAGAAGGCTATGTGTTATGATGTATTTTAATTTCTGCAGATATTTCTAAGGCAAGTATAACTACGACAGGTTATAATGGGAATATTAATTAAAAATTAAAGAGAAACAAACAAACCAAGCCCAAAACTGCAACAAAAAAAACCTTATTTGTTAGAGAGAAAGCAGAGACAAATATCTTGCTAATATTATTATGTAATATGTAGGGAATCAGGTGCCTACTTTAGGAATATGGTTTTCATAACTGCAGCCAGTTAGGATTGTCATATTTTGCTTGTTAAGGTGAATTATAAACTTACTTTTTAGATAATATTTCACTTAGATTTGTGGTTCTGTGTATTTATGACATCCTTGTTTCCCGCATGACATCCTTGTCTCT
>NW_010235231.1:0-4607 GCF_000690775.1 Eurypyga helias
GGCTCCAGCGCAGCCGAGGCAGGCAGCCAGGTACAGCGGGAATAAGGGAACAGAAGGCTCTGAGCCGAGATCTGAGCTCTGCCAAGTCAAAAACCCTCACATTTAACGTCTTTGTGCTCTTCCCAGCGTCTGGGTTTGGCAGTGCCGTCATCCTGCTCCCCCACCCCTAGCAAGGATGGGAGGAAAACCCCCACGCAGTGTTTGGGGCGCTTGGTCTGTTCTGAGCAGGTAAAGAAACACATGAAAACCTGGGGTTTTGATTGCTAATGATGCCTGACCCCGGATACGGGATCTGATCCAGCGATCACTTAAGCCTCCATGACGTAGTACTAAATGCTCCGCTTCTTCCGTCAGCACGTTGCGTGGGAGCTCACTTTGTCCCAAAGTTCAGCTCTCTGTTCCCATTTTCACCTCCTCAGGTGGATCCTGACCCGCATTCCCACGCTCCCAGCTTACGCAACATTGACACATGCCCTTAAAACCCCAAAACCTGCACTGTACCCCCCTAGGAGGTAGGTAGTTCAGCCTCTCTTACCTTAAGTATCAAAACGCTTCTCTGGAAAATCCTTCAGGGAAGGGATTCCTGTGCATCAAGCCTGGCGTTACCTCCCCGTTCTTCCAGCTGTGCAGCATCAGCCTTGGTTCGTACAACTCTGACACAACCCGACGTGGTTAAGCGTGAGGCAGGAAAGCTTCCTAAAGCGAGGCTCCTTCAGCAAGCCCCAGAACACAGCTCAAGGGGGCCAGGACCCAATCAGACCCTTAAAAATTCCTCCCTACCAGCTTTTTCCATCCTCAGAAGCTGGAAGTCTGTCCTCAGGGCAGTGCCAGATGCTCCAGGTGTGGAGTTAACCTGAGAGCAAACCTCAGGGTCAAGGAGGCCAACAGAGGAAGCCAGGACAGTTTGACATTAGCAGAGGCTGTGAATCCCGAGGCTTCCCCGCTCCCAGGGAATGCCCTTCGAAGTGGAGTACGTGGGAACACGGTGTTTACGCTGGATTTAAGCTGCTGTTCACCCCCCACCAACTGCAACCCTGTCTTGGCTGCACAGCGCGAGCGCCCGCAGATGCTCTGAGGAAGGGTTTGGGGGTTCCTTAACACACCGGTACAACAGCAACTTTGTACCCGCTCCCACCTAAAACCCGTCTTTCCGCAGAGCACAAGTACAGCCTCTCCTTCCTCACCCCAGGAAAAAGCACTGAGGGCAACGCACATCTTGTTGGGGGCCAGGCTGGATGAGGCTTGGGATGCACATCTTGTCAGGGGCCGTTCAGGCTCACCCTGCGGCACCACGTACCATCCCAACACCAAAACAACCCTTATCCGCAAGAGCTTTTTCCGTCGGGGCAGAAATCCCAGCACAGAGCAAGTTCCTGTGGAACCCCCAACATCAGAAGGCCAACTTCCATGCCCCGACCCTGCAGGGAAGCAGCACACAAACCACCATTGACTAGCCCAAGTCAAACCCTGACCAAAAAAAAAAGGCTCAGCTCAGTCATGTGGTAACAAGGATGCGTTTGTTGGAGCATCAGCACCCACAGGGAGGTGGGTCCCAACTCTTTGACAAAAACAGGCAGCAGCTGACAACTGCCGAAGTGTCAAAACAAAGCTCCGACTGTAAAATTAAGACAATGGGTGTGCTCAGGGGGGGTGGGGAAAAAGGGTTAGGGAAGAGGCAGCTCCACAGCACGCCCCAGGGATGCGGGGAGAAGGAAAGATGCCCATCACAGACCTCAGCCAACCCATCTTCCTTCCTCCTTGTCATTTTCCCGTAGTAACTCTGAGGGTAACAGCACTGTGCAGCTTTATTTAGTCACTCAGTTACAGCAGGATTTCAGCAGACTGGGACAGTCAGGTATTTTGTTTTGCAGTGTAACAGGTATTTCAGCACGGAACAGTATATTACGTATTCCCTTCACAATCATCTTACAGAGCTGATACAGTACTTTGCCATCAACCCAGCAGCAAGCGCCCTGGAGTAGAAAAGGATGCAACAAGAAGATAGCTACACTGGAAAGACAACACTTTAGAAAAAGTGAAACATGTAAGGTCTCCCCTCTAGCCCCCAAAGAAAGTGAACAGTTTGGATCTAATTTTACAGTTCTACATCAGTTTCTAGAAACTTAAAAAAAAATAAACCAAAAACCAAAGATAAAACCACTGGCCAGTACAGTCTTTGGATATTTAGAGGAGGGGGAGAGAGTCAGTTTCCAGAGTGAAGTCAGTCGGTTTCAGCCTCACCGGGGTCTTTGCCTTCTTTGTTCTTTCGAACCTCTTCAATATGCTTGTCCTGAAAGACAACAGCAGGGAGGCCGTGAGCCGCCCCGGCGCAGAGGCAGGGCTCCAGGCTCGCTTCCCACCCCCCCAGCTCACGGCTGGAAGCCAGGGTTACCGAAGGGGGCTGCGGGATTAAGCTTTCTAAGAGACTGCTCTAACTCCATCCATCCCCTCTCCCCCAGGAGGAAGACCACCCATCTTCCCAGATCAGACCACCACGGGACCCCCGAGGACGTCCGACGCCTCACAGCATCCCCCTCACTTGGCCGTTTACACTCCCAAGGAGCAGATAACCCCCCCCATACCCATCGTCCCAGATCAGACCACCACAGGACCCCCGAGGATGTCCGACACCTCACAGCAACCCCCTCACTTGGCCGTTTACATTCCCAAGGAGCAGATAACCCCCCCCAACGGGGAACTGGGATTCTACACCTACCTTCTCCCTCAAGCGTTCCAGCTTAGCAGCCATTTGTGCCTCGCGGTTTTCTTTGTTAGCTTCCATCTTGTGGGTCAGCTTCTCCTCTGCCATTTTGCTGAAGTTGTTGTTCTCCTCAATCGCTTTCTGCAGCACCTCCTTTTCATGCTCCCGCTTCTCAGCTAGCTGCTTCAAGACTTCTGCTTCGTGAGACTAACAGAAGGGAGGATACAGGCTTTGAACGCAAAGCCGACGAGCTACGGGGACAGCTACAACGGAGCCGAGCAACTCCCGAGAGGAGAATATCTTCTGCTGAGAACACGAGGCAGGACAGAGCTCCCTGGTGCCTCCTCCACCCGCATAACCCACATTCCACCGTTACAAACTACCAGGGAAGTTAAGGTTCCATTTTTACTTGTTAAATAGGATATTTTTCTTGAAAGAACATTGATTTTTTTGGGTTTTTTTCCCCAACATTGATAGATTCTTCTAGGAAAGAAGAATCCAGTTGGCAAGCCTTTGCGTGCCTGAGGGCTCCAAGCTACGTCTCAACGGCAAGATCGTACATCAAGACAGACACCGTAGCCGCAAGCCTTCTGATTGGATTCACCGCTACGTTTTCTAGGAGAAAATTAATCTGTTATTGTGTTAAAGACCAGAAAAACAGCTCCTTCATGGAAGCCCATTCCCTCTCACCTACACATTCTCCTGGTTTTTCACATGACTGAGATCACTTTGGGAACAGAGCTATGGCCTTGCAGACCATAAACGGTTCATAAGTGCCCCTGAGACTCTAACAAAGTTCAATTAATGCTCCACTTACCATAATGCAAACTGCTAATCACTCATCCCGAACAATTAAAAACCCCCACACCATGACTTGCACGGGCTGGTTGGGCAGAGCTCACTCAAAGCGTTTCGGGTTTACCTTGCGTCTCTCTTCTGCGGCTTCCAGTTTCTTCTGAATCTCTTCCAATGACACATCCTTCTTCTTTGGGGGAGAAAGGGGGAATTCTGGGACTGCTTCTTTCGAGCGGGGACTGAGTATCAGCTCAAATGCCTGCCCAGAGGCACGCTTTTCCAGTTCCTTCACTTGAATATCTAGGGAAATGGGGAAAAACCCCCAAACAATATTTTAAGCCAGGAACTGGTAGTTTTGTTTTAAGCAGCAGCAACGCCATCCTAAAACATGGCGGGCAGTTCCGTTTCCAATTCTTCCTCAATACCACATCACCCAAGCACCTGGCATTTTATTTTAGCCTTTTAATATTCAGGGTCACGAAAATCAGTTTATCAGAACCATTTTTATTTATCTGAAGTACTTTCTCCAATGAAAAGACTGAGGAGGCGTTCGCCTAAGACCCAACGCAGCCAAGAACTGAAACCAGTTTTCAGAGAAATACAGAAGCCGGTGTTCTCTTCCAACACCCTTGAAGAGGCACGTCAGCCCTGCACCGTGTGAGCTGTACCAGCACACCAGTTTTGATCACCGAGGTGTCTAGATGACAGTCAGCTCTGTTAACAGAGCAGATGGCATGCAGATGAGCTGAAGCCCATCTGCCAACAGCCTCGGCTGAGAGGCCTTTTGGTACGTTTTCACAGGCACCCAATTTAACAGCTTCTCCCAAGCAGCCTAGATACGGGAGGAAAGCAGGGTGACAACAGTTCATTTTACTATATTAGGTTTAAAACTATTTCTGAGAAATTAAGAGGGGAAAAACACCCCCAAAGGGGTATTTAATGCATTAATAGGACATACCAGAAGTAGCCATGACCAAGAAGATACAACTCCAGAAGCCAACTCGGAGAACTCCGATCGGATTCCTAGATAACAAAGACATGCCTTTGAATAGTAAGTACATGAATTTCATTTCCTCTAACTCCTAATTAAAAAAACCCAATTGCTAAGCAT
>NW_010235231.1:4641-4991 GCF_000690775.1 Eurypyga helias
CTGCTGTCAGTAATTCCGGTCAGTCTGTGGGGCTGAGGCTGTTGTACATTGCTAGGAACAGCGGGATGTTCTCAGTTACTGATGCTGCAGGATCCGTATGTACAGCTGTATAGCCGGGCATTTTTCAGTCCCCGTTTTGCTCCACTGTAATTAAGATAGGCAAACAAAGACTCCCATTTTACCATTAATCCAGCAGCGCACGGCGCTATGGATATTTCACCAAGAGCAGATACAGCGCTCCAAATTAAAATACGGCAAAAAGGGGACAAACGGCCAGGACTTTTGCTGCTACCGAAGGTTCTTAAATGCACGCATCGGGCTCCTTTAAAATTCCGTTTTATTTGTGTGGC
>NW_010235232.1:0-36916 GCF_000690775.1 Eurypyga helias
ACGGCCGGCGCGAGGTCACACCGTCTCCCCGGGCGCGTCCCGGGTGGCAGCACCCCGCACGCTGTGGCTGTGTGCCGGGGGTCGGGCGGGGGGGAGGGTGCCCAGCCCTGCTCCCCTGGCAAGGCCGGTGCCTGCCCTGACTTCCCGGTGGTCCTGAGTCTCCGAAGTGGGGTGGGAAAGCGTGAATGGGCCTCGGTGAAGGGCTGACGTTCAGGAGCTCTTGAGGTGCAGCAGTGCTTGATTCACCTCGACAGCAGAAATACTGGCGGTAAAGTGAGATGTGCGTGTTTTAGACAGCTCCGGTGCCTTTGGCAAGCAGCCTCTTCATTTTGTCTTTTTATTAGATCAGCAGCTGCACGGGAATCAACTTTGGTCCACACTTCTGAGCATAAGTCTTTTCCCAGAAACAAAAGCCTCTGCGGTGATCAAAACTTGTTTCTGGCTGGTTCTGCGCGTGGCTGCGTGGGATGGCTGTTGGATAAAGCCGGGTGTTAGTGCTGGACGTAACTTGCATTGTACATCTGCTTTTGTGTGGTTTATCTCTTAACCTGCAGGAAGTTAGCTAGCTTCCTCTTAAATCTGAAATCTTTTGTGCCCAACTGTCCTTTTTTAGTGGTGGGAATAGTGCTTGGCAATTCGGTGCAATTGGTTAATTGTTGTAGTGTTTGTACGTTTAGCATATACGTATGTGTACACATAATCCAACCCTAATCATTCTATGATAAACATGTACATACATATATTTATCTGTGTACGTACATACACATCTAAATCTCTTTGTGTTGAATAGCAGTCCTATTCAGCCCCGAGTGTTTGGTGTGTATGCCTTACCTGGTTGAAGATGTGTTCCTGCCATCATGGCTTATGTGACTGACCCTACAGTTGAGGAACTTGGAGGTAACCTCCCTTTTTGTGTGCCTCACCTCGGAGGGCTTTTGTAGGGCTTAAGTATGGTGCCTGGGCAGAGTCATCTCGGAGTAAGGCATGGATGGTGCTTTGGTTGAGCTCGGTTTCAAGCCCTGCCTGTTTGGTGAGGCAGTGGGGATATGAGGTGGAGGTGGAAATTAGGAGTTCATGCTCTTTTCTGTCATCTCTCAAAGCGTGGAGTAATCCTCTAAGTTACCCTGCTGAAATCACTGGATATCAACTCAGATTCTCAAGAGTGTTTTTGGGATATTAAGGTGGCCAACTTTAAAAAAGAAGTTTTTAATCATTTTTGTGTGTTACTTATGAAATAGAGACTGTGAACTTGTAAATCACACTTTTTTATTCCGTTTATGAACTCTGACAGATACTGAGAGCATCTGTTTTCAAGAGCACATCAGTACTGTATAACAACAAATCAAGTTTTAATTTCAAAGTAGCACCTGTAGAAAGGCCTTCATTTTTGCAGTGTTACATGATAAAATTCCAGTCTAAATAACCTCTGAACCCTTGACTGTCTCAGACTTTGGGTTCATCAGCCAGAGTCTGGATTTCTGTGCTACGAAGTAGGATAAAGCATCCCAGAGTAAGAGCCCTTCCATTGGAAGAGGTTTTTCTCATTTGTATCATTCAGTACTTAGCTCAGACCAGCAGTTACACTGTTACTTTATTTACAGTAAACCAGCAAAACCTGGCCTCTCTCAAAGCCTATCACATCGCTCTTTTCACAGATAAGGATCTTCCATATGGTAAGGATATAATCAAGAAATATCAGCCTTCAACTTGGTTGTTTTGGTAACTCTGTGTGAGTAGATACAGGGTGGGATTTACAATCTTTCCTCATAGCCTTCATGACTTACTATTGGAGTGGTGTTTTTATGTTCTGTGCGTGTTGCGAAATTTCTCAGTGTTTCAAAACTGTTGATCTTCATAGCTGTGTTGAAACAAGCTTTTTTGGGAAGTTTGGTTGTATACTGTCATTATAATCTACATGAACATCTTTTTGTGTAATTTCATTTTAATGGTGGAATAAGTGGTACTTGATCCTATCACATGAAAATATTTTATTGTCCTTCTGCTTTCCCTTTGGCTCTTTACTTTTTTTATAGCTGCTAACCATGTTTTACTCTTTTTACTTCTTATGTTCATGATAGATTCTGCTCTTCGTTCTTTTCGAGTTTAAATCTGACCCAGTGTTTCAAGAAGGTAAAAGATAGATTTCAGTTGTCTGCAGTGCATGTGGACAAGCGTATTTAGACCTGCTCTTACTGGAGCAATATTTGTAAAGAGCTGTGACAAACGCTCAAGGGACCACTCTGCAGCAGAATTCAATCTTGTTGGCTAGCAACAAATAGGTTCCATTGAAGGCTGTTTATTTGAATGGGAGTTGGATTGGGCCCTTTGGGAGAGTGCTGTGTTTTCAAAATAGCTTCAGATGCAGTGGATTTCAGCGATGAATATGAATAAGTAACAATTAAATCAGAATCATAAAAGGAAAAAAAAAATGCTTAAAGTAACTCCAGCCAATCTGCTTGCTGTATTAGAAAACTAGTGCATTATACAACCCTGTCCTTGCCCTCGGAATGGTCCTCAGTCCTGCCATAACGCTTCCAAATTTCATGCATGTTGAAAATATATATTAAATTAAAAAAAAAGGGGTGGAGGGAGGGAGAAAGAAGAGATGAACAATATTCCTGTTGTTAAAATCTGCCGAATGGTATATATGTTAAAAATGGTGAAGTGTATGAGGTTGCTCACTGCAGATGCCTTCAATTCCTAGACTTGCATGCCTATAAAGTCTCATTAATAGAGACAGGGAAAGTTCTGTCTTTGTTAAGAAGCTATCAGCTGTGAGTTTAATGATCTTCCATGCAACAGAATACATTACTGAAAATTACTTTCAATTCATGACTTCAGAAGCTACTTCAGTGCCAAATTATTACTTTTTTTCTTGACTTTATGTGAAGTTCTTGAAAGCTTCCTGAAGGTTCGGAATGTTTCCCTATTTGGCTTTTCCCTGTTGACAGTTTTGCTATCATTTTTAAGGTTTTACATTTAGAGGCAGGAAATACATGAGCCTACAGACTTTCACAAACAGTTTTTTCTGTAAGTACCTAAACCAAATTACTGGAAAGCCCTCTTCAAACTCTAGACAAAACTGAAATGCCGAAGTGGAGCAGATGTTTGGCCCACTTCTCCTTGGCAGTTCCATTAAGCACATGGTTATTGAATCTTTTTTTGAGATGGAAGAAGGAAATGAGAACATAAATAATCTTAGACTGTGGTTTGGTTGGTTGTTTTTATTTATTTTAAATTTTTATTTTTTATATTATTTTGCCAGGTAGTTTTATGCTGGTGGAACTTCTAGGCTGGGTGGAATCTGGCTCTGGCACAAATATTCACAGCTTTGTCCCTAAGTAGAAAAGCTGCACTTTGCTGCATTTATTTACCTTTTGTACCTCATGTAGATGTAATCAGGGGATAGGCCTAATTAGAATACAAGCAGCAGCCTTCATGAATATGACATTAGGTTGAGAATTAGCTGGGACACCTGCAGTCTTAAACCTGGCTATGTATAAGTAAATGGTTCCTCCTCACCCTCCATCTGGACTCCCAACCAGTTTACCTAAAGAGGCTCCTTACTTTGCTTGGGTATATTTAAGAGTCATTAAAGTTTTTGCTATAAAAGCAAGTTGTTTTTCATTGATCTGCCTCCTGAGGTACTAGATAAAGTGTCAATAGACAAACTCTGTTTTCTTGACAGGTATCTGAGTGATTGTTTCCTCCTGTTTTTCTCTGGAATGTTGTCAGTGCCTGGCAATTTTTATTTATTTGTTTTCTTAACTTTCATTTGGGCTTTCTGGCTGGTGACTGCCAAGAATGACACTACGAAGGATGTGTGAAGATGTTGAGATTCTTTTGGGAATGCAGAAAAGTGAGATGAGTGTTTAGTAACACTTAGGGTTTGGTTGTTTCTTTGATTATTTCTCCACTGTATTTTCCCTTCTCTTGTTCGGAAAGTTCGTTTTCAGCAAAAATGGGAAATGTATTCATTTAGTGCTTAAAGGTATGATCCTCCCCCTCCCCATTTTGGGGACTCACAGGTGCAGTACCAGGATTACTTAACCCCAGCTGACAGGTTTTGTGGTTGCTGTTGACTATACATGTGGTGAGTAGCTCAGCTCATTATTGCCTCGGCCAGGCCAATCTTTCTGGGCATGTTTAAGACTACAGTTTGCAGCTTTGAGCATATACCCACAGGATTTTCTCCAGAAAATTCCCTTCTTTAATACTCTCTGCTGAGAAAGCCAATTTCTAGCTGTCTGTCAGTTAGCTATATACACATCTCTTCCCTGCTCTGTAATATTTTAATAAAACACAGGCCATAAAAAATCTTGTTATCTGTGCAACTGGTTGTGACAGTAACTTGAAACTGATAGTTAAACATTGATCCATAATTAATAGGTGGCTATTGGTCTTCTTTCAGTTCTAGATAAATATGAATGAAACTAAGAGAATTTAAGATAGGTGGTTGTAAAAAGAAATCCTTAATAGTGGAGGTATGCTGTGCTGTTAAATAGATGCTGTTGAAGTTCTTTGCTTGAATGACGCTTAAAACAGATTCTAAACTACAAGCTGAAGCCCTTCTTTAATACCAAATATGAACCCAAGATTGGTAGGTTTTTTGGTGTGTGTTGGTTGGTTGGTTGGTTTTTGTGACATGCTGATGGCATTGATGTTCAATAAATAGAGGCAAAATGTTGACTGTGAAGGAATTGAAAAATAGCAAGTATTTACAGTTATTTGTTGGAGAACTTTTTAAAATCCTCAGTGAAAATTTTATACTGATAGCCCAAAATATGTTCAGTCAATAAAAGCTATTTAGTTTTGCTTTTTTGTTTGTTTGTTTAAAAGGTGCTGGTTTGCTGGGTGGATATACCCGGGAGCTTTTTTCTTCCTGGTCTCTCTCTGGTCTCTTCCTGCTTGCTCACGAACTTCCGAAACTACAAGAGTCTGTATCCCAAAATTGGAGTACGTTTTGGTTTATTTCTGTGATGATCTGATAGCGTATAAGCTTAGAATCCAAAGTCATGAAGCTCTAGGCACTATCCCCATTGGGCATGTGGGTTGGGCTGCATCACTGTAGGGCTGTTTCATTTAAGAAAAGCACTTTTGAATTATTTTGCAACTGATACACAATTATTCTTTTGGGTTTATTTACCTTGCCCATCGGTAGTACTTGGTGGCAGATCAATTTCAGTCCTCACTGTTTGTCTTTAATTTGTGCAGTAGTGCTTTATTGATTGGCCCTAGAGAGCAAAGTAACTTTAAATCTCCCTCTATCATTTGTATCTTTGTATAATTAATGATTTGGATTTTAGTGTTTTTTTTGCTTTCCATCATAAAAAGATATAGATTCGTGCTGTTTACCAGTAAAGGACCAAAGGTTATGTACACATACTTATCAGCTAAATTCGTTTGTATGAGAGGCATTAAAATGTTGCAACTTTGCAGTGTGCTTTCTGCATTTATAGGGTGAAGATGTGACTCTTTATTAACTTAAAATATGTAGGCACTTTTTATAAATTTGGTAGTTTGTCTTAAGGAAGGTGGAACAGAAAATACTGTCGGGATTCAGTTTGGAACAAAAGGGTTATTTTATTATTTTTAATGATTAAACATCAGTGGAAGAGTTTGATTTGTCTGAAAATGGATAGATATTCTGAAAGCATCAGTAGCAACACCTTTAAGCACCCATTCATACATTGTGCATTTAGAATACTTGTGGAACAATAAGCAAGCTCATGGAAACAATAACTGGGAAAGATGAAAAATGGGAAGGTATTACAGGAGTAGATAGACTCTGAGGAATATAAGCAATGAGCAATAGTCTCAATTTGTGTCAGGAGGAGAGAGAATCGCTCTTACTGTAGTTACTTTACCTTTGGTGTCTATACTCTTGTCCACTTTAGAGTTGTGTAGGAATGGAGAATTAAGGGAGGTTTTTGATCACATTTGGTAGGTTTCTTTCCTTATCCAAGATTGACTAAAAATACCAAGCTGCAAATTAAAACCAAACACAAACTACTAATGGAACACTTCATTGTTCTTTTGAGATCTTCCTCTGAGATATACATGGACAAAAGACTAGTTTAATTTGACGTACGCTCATTTAGTGGCAGCAAACAAAACAGTTCCTCCCTTGGGAGGGGTGGGAGGGAAAGTTGCTCATACAAAGTATTAGTATAAAAGTGTCTGGGAAATTCCAGTTATGGGAAAATAGATATCTAGAAATTATAGATAACAATTATAGGTGATGGTAAAAGACAAATATTTATAAAAATTATAAATGAAAGGGCTACTGAATCCAGAAAACTTAGTGTCAACAGATTATGTGCTTAGCTTTTTAAGAACTGAAGATGGTAGGAGGTAGATTTGGATTAGATATCAGGAAGAAATTCTTCCTGGAGAGGGCGGGGAGGCACTGGGACAGGTTGCCCAGAGAAGCTGTAGATGCTCCATCCCTAGAAGTGTCCAAGGCCAGGCTGGATGAGGCTTGGAGCAACCTGGTCTGGTGGAGGGTGTCCCTGCCCATGGCAGGGAGTGGGACTGGATGATCTTTAAGGTCCCTTCCAACCCAAACCATTCTGTGATTCTATGATATAAGAAATCTATTTTCCCTTAAATTTGCTAGCTTTTTCAACTCTGTCACTCCAAACACGTCGGAGACAGCAAATCTATTTAATTGAATTATTTCATGCAGAGTTTCAGTCTGGATATGTTTTTCAGTTAAATGGCTCAGATTAAAATAGTTTAATGCCATAAATTTCAGGAATTGGGGAACTGGTATTTAGAGCTTGCTTTAAACATGATGTGCAATGTCGTGTGAGAGCAGCTGGAATACGTGGAGCTCCATGTAGGAAGCAGGGATGATCCAGCTGTGAGAGCCTGTGGGTCAGGATTACTGGGCAGACCAACTTTAACAACATTACTGTACATCTGCTACAGAGAGCAAGAATCAGATGAAGTTTCAGTCAACTGGAAGAAGCCTCAAGTTACCAGATTTTGGTCCCCACAGGGGACTTGATTCGCTCTGGTATCTGCTGGAGTGACAGTGCAGCAGGGCAGTTCCTGGAGAGTGCTGGTAACTTCCTAGTGCTACTGGCTGAGGAGATGCTACTGGACCTCAGCCATACAAACAAGAGCTGGTGTGGATGTTAATATCAGGACAGCCCGGATTTATGAAAGGTGAAATGCTTGGCCAGCCTGGTAGCTTTCTCTGGTGAGATGGCTGGCTTTGTAGTTGAGGGCAGAGCAGTGATGCTTGTTTATTTTGATGGATACATTACAGACTGTAAAAAGGTGCTAGGAACAAGGCTGGGAATATTTCCAGTTTCCTTAGTCAGTGAAATAATACCATCATCCTTTGGGCTTGGAAGTTCTGTTCCATTGGATTAAACCCCTTTTCCTTCCTCTCCCTCCATATAGTCAGTCATTAGGTAGCATAGAAATTATTATGATTTGACTTAAAGTGTTAAATAGCTGGAACAAAAGAACTGTGATTATGTTTCGTATTTGCTTCTTTATGATGAGAAATGGACCTCAAACCTCAAAATAAAATATCATTTTATTGGTGCTTTTCTTAAAATATTAGTGACTCCTAACACTTGAAAAAGTATTCTTCCAGGGTATGGTAGGCGTGAAAAACTGCTTTGGTGGAAGTGACTAATAGAGTCAGGAATTCAGAAACATTTCTGTTCAACCCATTGACCATGCTTTGAGTTTCCTAAAAACTCTGGAAGCTTAACTAGGATGAAGTGTACAGGAAATTGGTAGTGGGGATACTCTGAAAAGCGTACTCTTCAGATCTCATGGTGGTAAAATCATTGCACAATTATTTTTTCCTGATTATAATGAATATTTAAAGCATTTCTTCATGGTTTCATGAAAGTATAATTTTAATCTTGTAAAAAGATTAGGAAGTTAAACAATTTGAGTTGAGAACAAAAATATTAAATTTCTCGTTATTTAAAATAAAAGTATTTCTGATTTATGTGGAGAAGACAGCTCATTTCAGTTTTTGAATGTGTTGCATCTCACCAACAATCTTTCATTTGTAAAGGCAAGGAACGTATTACAGTATTTTCTGCAACTGATTATGCAGTTGTGTATGGTAGTGAGTTTATTTTCATCAGATACTTCAAAGCTCTTACTTTTTAGGTCAGGAAAGTATGCTTTTCCTAAAGCTTTGAAGTTTTAAAAAGGCAAAATGAACATAATTTGACTAAAATTAATTACTAATGCAAAGCAGTGCTACTGATGTCTAGTATGTTAACAAAAGCAGAAATTGAATCTATGAATTCACATTCTTGTTTCCTTTACCCAAGAAAAGGCTCTGAAGATTGACTCCAACGCTTCTGTAGGCACGCTTGCTTCTTGGGCACGTGTGTCTACAATGAGTATTTTTAATACTCTCTTATTCTGCTGAAGTTTGGTTAAGGAATGCAAGAGAAACAAAGTTTTGCAAATATCTATCTGAAGTAAATGGGGAGGACATGTTCCCCAAAATTGCCTCTTTTAGTGGACTGGCAGTTTGGGCGGGCAGCATTGGTTTATTGACATCCTGGTTGCTGTGTGACCGTTGTTCAAACAAGAAAGTTTTCACGTAATCTCTCTGAATAAGGAGCCTGCTGCCCTGTTCCCTGGGTTTTCAGCAGTTGCTGATGATTCACTGCTCAGGTGAACCTAAGTGGGATTTGAGTATGCTCAGCTCTGCTCAGCATACCTTTAAATGCTAAGCAGAATGCATCAGAGAACCTGTCAGTGTCAAAAGTGTTCTGTCACTTAATTGCAGCAATTTTTATTTTGGTGTTTGCATGTAAATAGACTCCCCTGGGTGGAGGTGCGGGATGCAGGTTGTCAGGGATTTGGCTCTGGCCTGCTTAATTTGGAGGCCAATCTGTAGCAGCCTGGCTGAAGCAATTGCTGAACAATAGGCTGGCAAGGTGTGGGAAATGGAGTTCTTATTCAAGAGGATGTTCTTTCCATCATCTTTTTTACATCTGAGGACTGCAGTTCTCACAAAACCGTGTCTGCAGACACCCAGAAAGATCATGCAGGTGGTAGCTGCTAGGATCTGTCTTGTAGTGTGCAGGGATGTGGGCTCAGACTCTGGTTTTCGGAGATAAGGAGAATAAGGATGACAGAAGGAGCTCGAGTCTGATCCTGTGCATGTTCCTCGTAGTTTACAATGGAGCTTAGTGGGTGGGAGGGTGTATTTACAGAATAGCTGTCAAAATCCCTATGTGTAAGCAAGTGGTAAGTAAGTCTATAAAGTATTATCATTACTGGAGACTTTAAATCTGCAATGAGTTAAGGACTTGCTTCAAGTTCATTCTTGTCTCTGCTTCCACATGAGAAATAAACAGAATTATAAATCAGAAAGCTGAGTTTATATATGTGATTTAAAGGCACGTTGGAACAGAATTGACCCAAACGGGTTCTGCAGTGTAGCAACATCGTACCACACTGCATCATTTCCACGGGAGTGCAGAGGTTAAGCTTGGGATCAATCAGGCTGATTATAAACGGACAGGGAGGAGTACAAGACAAAATCAAAAGAACGTAGTAGGACAGAAATGTTTAGAGGGACACGTTCAGGAGCCCTTGAAGTAAAAAGGTTTCTTGCAATAGACAGGTGGCAGGAAGGGTCAGCAGAACTACTAAGGGAAGCATTATGGCTGTGTTAAAATAACAGTGCAGGATTTTCAGCCCCACTTCCACCCTTCAGTACATTTGAGACTGGGAAAGCTTTAAATCATCTGTACAATTTTATCTGCAATGCCGTGAAATATCCAAGATTAAACTGAGATGCTTCTAAATCTTTGTGTTTTTCATGTGCATGTTGCTTTGACTGAGGTAAAATGGAAGGGTTCCTGAATTGATATTGTTCCATTTTTTGAATCCAGTCTATATGGCTTTTTACATCTAAGTTTTAGAATTGTGAATAATACGTGAATAAGTTCGGTGTTGCCTTCTGGAGTCCTTTTCTGTTTCTGTGGCATTTGTTAAAGTACATCAAAATTAATACTGTTTCATGTTGGAGCTACTGTGGAAATGTTTAGAAGGTGGGGTTTAATAAAACAGGTAAATAAAAAAAGGAAAGTCTTGACAGTATCTAGCCACTTCAGAACTGATGGACGCGCTCCGGACGTTCCCATTTCCTAGTAAAAGGATTGTACCATTCAGAGAGGAAAGAAAATGCTGAATCAAAAATAGAGAGGGATGTTAAGGTATGTCGTTACATACAATTTTTAGTGGCAGGGAATGTTGGTTTAGAGGTGGAAGAGGTAATACTCATGAGTATTTTACATATTTATTAATGAATTAATTTTGAGGTAGTGGGTTGTGAATGGAATGTTCAATCCCCCTCAGTAGTGATGGCATTTGAATTTTAATCCTAAAAAGCTGGAACGGAGCCACATATTTTTAGGTTCCATTACCATGCAGAGTTGACAGTTCAGCAGTGAGCGAGTTTTGGAAATGTTCATCCACATCATTGAATGAATTGGGGGAGAGTGAGGGAGTTTGATTCATGACTAGATTTTGGAGTCAAATCCAGTAGGCTTCTTTTGTTAAATCATTCATTCTTCCGGGTTAATTTTAACATTCTGGGCAGGCTGTTCAGGTTGAGGCAGAACCTGTTCTTTTTCTAAATGGTTTCTGCAGGACTTTGAACTGTCCTCTATTACACATAAATGTCAGACCTTCTTACTCTGACTAAAAGTGCACCCTGCTGCAGTCCTTTGTGTTCAACTTTGCATTTTCTCTTTAACAAGCACAATCATGGCTTATATGGCCATATCATGTAGGGAGTATTTCATAGATGTTTATTTCATATCAATTGCTATTCATTCCAGCGATATTATTGAAATAAAACTCCTTTGGCAAGACTTGAAATTCGAAGGAGAAAGTAATATTGTTTCTCATTTAAATTGTGTAAGAATAAATGATTACAAATTGATAGGTATTGCTTATGGTGATTCGTTTCTTGAGTGAAAAAACAATTTCTATTTCCTTTTTAATTTAGGAACTTCACATACCTAAGAGAGGAAAAAGAGAAACTAGGCGCAGCCCCAACACAAAGAAAAGTTGAAAGTTTAAGAGCTCCTTTTGTTTTCAGGGCCACGTTGCACTGCACTAAATCTGCAGGTGGACAACCTTTTATTACACCATTCCTGTAGATAGGTTAGAATTTATTAGCAATAGGTGGAAAATGCAACGTACCACGTTCCTCTGTGTCCCTGATCGGAGTCCTTTAGCCCCTGGTGAGCTCAGGAAAGCTGGTGTATCACCTCAGACAGTTTCTCAGTCTCTACGTGTTAGAGCAGAGGTGTTAACACACGCCAGACTCGGTGTGTGCCTCTGGAAGGGTTTGTAGAGCACTGGCACTTGTGTGCCAGATGGGCAGGGTTCTCACCTCTGTTCAGGAGGGTCGGAATCCTGGCGTGTACGTTCCCATGCATGTAGATGTGAAGTTTGCTGCTGCAGCAGGTTTTTAGGTCTGTACAGTTCTGAAAATTCATGCCTTTTTCAGAGAGCTCACTCTGAGTTTTCACTCGCTACCAGGCTTTTATTATTCCTTTAAATGACGTACAGCATGTTCTGGTTTAATTTGTTTTGAAACAATTCAGCCTCACTTTATAATGCCTTATGGAACTCATCGGTACCTTGTGTATATCTTTCTAATAAGAGTCCAGTAAATTAGCACCAACATTAAGCGAACAGACTCTCATTCTGACTGCCTGTTCCTCAACAGACAAGTGCTGTCAACTGGCATTTATTAGTTTTTAACATGCTTTGTTATCGACAGGTAGGTAATCTCTAGTTTATATCCTTGCTTTATTATGTTGCATTAGAATAATCACTGCTGCCTGGCGATGGAAGAGAAGGTAGTTTCTCTTAACTAAAAAGGATGAGATGACTAAATATGCCTTATTTAGGTTTGCAGTTAAAATAGCTTCCTTTTCTAAAATTGACATGTTACCAGTTCAGGAAAGCTCTTCCCTTTATTTCTTTGATGTTTGTCACCATCTTGATGTTTCCTGCTGTGATGCATTGTGATTTCTGCCTTCCTATCTGTGTTGCAGTGGCTCCTATTAAAAGATCCTTGCAACATGACAGGAGAAATTGGCTTTTCCTTGAACTATGAAAGTCTTCAGGGGAAGACTTAACTAAGCACTTGTTTTGATTGCGTGAACGAGAATTAAAATGGTGACACAAACACCTAATACAGCAATAAAAAAAAATAAATCCTTTGACTGTTTTAAGCTGTAGACTTCTGAACTACAGCTCTTCTGAAGGGTGGTAACTTGGGCTGCAATGTGAGGCACGTGTAACCCAGCACTGGTTTCACTGGATTGCAGAAGCACATGGGGAGCAATGGGTGGATTGTTTGAGTGCTGCTTTAGTGTCACTAAACTGCCTATGGATTGAGCTGACACACTTCTTCAACTGGAGCATGACGTAAGGGTGGATTAGTGTTTTCAGAGGCTTCAGAATGCTCAGTTTTGTATAAGCTGGTTTGGGTAATTGAAAAACAATATTAAGGCAATGCCAGGCGAACGTTTTCCAGAATGGGATTTAACTTTGGGCTTTGCTGTGAAGATTTGCTGGGCTTGATATAGTGACTAGATTTTCAGTAATGTGGACTTGTGAGCAGAAAAGGTTGCCTGTTTCACTGTTCTAAAATTTTTAAGGTTTGCCTCCTTAAACAAAACTTACACTTTTCAAGCTCTTGGCCATCCTCTTAGATGTTTTGAGTCTAATTTTTGTAAACAGTTTGACAGTAGAAACCCTAATAATATCATGTTTGTGCTCCTTTTATAACCAAGTCCCCAGTTGTTGGGTTTTTTTTTTTATTTTTGTGCATATGAAGAGAGTCATTTAGGTATTAAACATGGACATCTTGTTTCAGAGAGTCATATAGCTGTTGGGAATAGTAATAATTATCCACCAAACAGGCTGTCTAGCTTTAGTAAACAATGATGTAGTGACACACTTCATGTTTGTGTTTTTTTCCTTAGAAGCTGAAAGTTACATCAACCTTAACAATTGCAGGAACAGTTCTCACTCATTCTGAAAAGTGAGTGTACGGTTCAGTACCATGAAGCAGTAAATTGCCCCTACAGTTTACTGATCAAAATGTCAGCTTTTAAAGAATGGGAAAGTAGGATTACTTTTTTTTTTCTTCCCCCCTCTCTGACATACGTCATTTTACTGCTCAAGATATTTTGTGTGGTGTGTTTTAAGTAATAAATTTGAAACTGCAAGGCCTATAACTGTTAACTGGAGTTTGTGTGTTGCCTTTATTGTAATTCAGCTAAAATGAATTCCCACTTATAGGAGAAGATAATGGCACTTAACTCTTAAAAGTTCTTCAGCCGTACCTGTGGAAGATTTCAAAAGTAAAGTGCTGATGTTGAAGGTCAAGGTTGCTTACAGTGGTTGGACACAAATTATAACAAGAAATGAGCAGTTCTCAAGTGCTGGGGACAGAAGTGTGGAAGCTCTGGTTTTGTCAGGAAAATATTCAAGACTTCTTCCTAAACTAGCTCACAGAATCAGTTTTATCCTTTATAAATGTATCACAGAAGTCTAGATTGACACTTTGATCAAAATGTTTGGTGTTGGATGAGGCTGATGGTCTCTGCTGGTACCAAAGGGACTTGCTGCCGTGTGTATCCAATCTGAAGTTAGCAGTTTGGGATCTTGATGGAAGACTTTCCTCTGTGGGTTTTAAATAGGATGGTCTGGATGTGAACTCCTGCTTTGGAAAATTATTGATCTGTGGTAGCCAGCAGGACATTGCTTGGCAAGGACATTTGCTGTCCTGTTTTTCGTACCCGTCGGTATGTGGCACTGATCGATCATCTTTGGAGAGAAGAGGATGTGTGGTTTGACGTAACATAGTGGTCCTTACAGCCAGTTGCTCTTGTTGTGAGTCTTTCAGTTTTCTTTTATGTTTATAATACTTGATTTCATACAGAACAAAGTGTAGTAATCCCTATGTTTGCGTTTTATGACTTAAATTTGTGATAAACTTTTTCTGTTTAGAGTAGTGCCTTTTTGATAAATTTTTGTTTCTTGTCAGACTAACTCTATGGGTACTTATTCTTTTGGTCAGCACTGCCAGCAAACTGAAATAAGTGTTTTAGTTTGGTTTCAGTGGCTTTTGTGGTGTATTTCAAGTATATGAACTAATAAAATGTACCTGTACCCGAGGTAGTTTATATGAAGGTTTATATTTAGTTGTATTTCTGATGGTTCCTTTTTGATAGGAACTTCTCCTACAACTTTGTCAATTACTGTAGCTATATGTCAATAAATATAATAAAGGTTTATTTCTTATATTGATGAATGGTCTGCTGTTTCATTACTGTCATCTTTGTGTATCTTTTCTTTCATACACAGTTGAAATTGTGTTATGGGTCAGAGTGTACAAAATGAATAAGCTGGAATGTTGTGGAATGTGTTGGGTAAGCAATTTTTTTTTGTTTAGATGCTTTTATTTTAGGTAAGATATTCTGAACACACTTCCTTTTTTATTTCAGATACAGAATCCATCTCAAAGACTTCCCCATAGGCACCATAGTTTTTCTCCCCAAATGCCTCATTTCCAGTATAACCATTACAGTATAGTCTGTATTTATAAAACTTGGTATTATATACATTTGACACATAGTTTGCATTCATGCAGAGATAATTTGCGTTAGTAGAGCTGTTTTATACTGGCACGGGATCTATTAGTGTAGTTACAGCTACATTCTTCAGTGGAGCAGCAGAGTGAGAAGAAAGTACTATGCATTTATTTGACCAGCTCTACTGTCAGGTGCTTTTAAGATCCATCTTTGTTTCATGATAATGTTGGCTTCTGTTCATACTATGAATGAAAAGGGAATATTGGATGTCACTGAAGTGTGTCTTCATTTTAACAGTCCTGCAATGAAATGCATTAAGCTAGGTTAATGTAAACAGTAGCGGTGCTTAAATTGTATAGCTGTGTCAAGGGGTGTTCAGTTATCACAGAAATTTGCTTAGTGGTGGTGTTGGTGTTGTTTTCTTTAACAGTGCAGATTATTACTAGATTCTCTTCCCCTAGCTAGAATTATTTGGCATTTTCCAAAATACAGATTTGACCTGAAGAGACTTGCTAAGAGAAAGTAAGGATTTAAGGTCTGGCTTCTTTTTTTTTTTTTTTTAGTAGAATTGTCTAAACATGATCACTGAATTCATATGGCGAAATACTTAGTTGTCAATGTTTGGCTAAGGTCGTTCCATGTGGAATGAGGCATGAAATGGCACAAAAGTTTTTGAAACTAATTTTCTTAAGACCAAAAGATCTCAGCTGTAATAGATCATAATTTGCCTCTTAGGTAGTTTGTCAGGCTTGCCCTTTCTGTTCTTCTTTTTGATGGTGTCCTCTTATAATTGTTATGGAAGAGTGTTAAGCGATTAATTTATGTTTCAAGAAAGTATGTGGTGCTTAATGGTTAGAATTCTGCAGGTAGGTGGTGGTGTCTGCCTGTGAATGCTGTTCTCTAGTCCTTGCTCCTATTTTCAAAATTTATTTTACTTCAGTTTTGGTTTTTGGAAGGATATTATCTTCTAGTAGCAGCCTATCATTGAGTTGAAGGGTAAGTTCAAAATTGCAGCAGTTGGTTATACTGCTGGGCAGAAAATGTTCCCATCGCAGGCTTCATGTGTCCTACTGACAGAGCTACTTGTGAGGCTTCGCCGTGAGCTCATTTGACTTCAAAAAGCCACTGATTTTTTTACACTCATGCATGTCGTCATGGCATTTTCTGCTTGTTTATTAAAGCTTGCCTGCTTGTTTTGTCTGCTCATAGTACCTGCTGCGTGCATGCCATATGCCAGTATTTTTGTGAAATCGGCAGTCTTAGTGGTAAAACAACTAAGGTTGACTCCGAGGCTGAAGAGGGGGAAAAACATACTGAGCTAATACTGAGCGTGTAGGTTCAGTTACATAATCAGTAGTCGATTCTGATTAAGCTTACCTTACTGATACTGCTCTTGTTTTGTGGTTATAGGGAACATTTATTTCTGAGCAGACTTTAGCTGAAGTAGTTAACACGCAATTTGCACATTTCGTGGCAAATACGTGAAGAGAGTTGCTCCTGGTTTTGTGTGTGTGTTTCCTTTTTTTCAAAAGCAAGCACTCAGAAGATACCTCCTGAGTCATCTGAAAGATACCACACATCGGAGTAATTAATGCTGCGTATGTGTATAAAAGGGCAAAGAATTCTCTTTGTTGCAGTGTTTTCTAAGTCTTTTTTCATGTATATTGAAGTTAATGCCTGCTACAAAATGTGCGTGTAGTTCCACTCCTGTTAAACTATATTGTTCTTATTTAGCCCGTATTATTCAAATAATGAAAATTACTTTTTGTTGCCATGGGTCAACGCAAGAATTGGCAAATTGAGTAGCAGAAGAATCTACTCTCCAAATACATTATTCATGCAAAGCCCTTAGAATTTTATATAAAAAATAAGCAAACAAAAAAAGGTGGGAAATAAGAGATCATACAGGTTATGTGAACAATGAAGTTTTTTCTCTAGCAGTATTTAATAAACCACCAATACAGTTGTGCAATGCCTGGCCTTGTTAAGATGGTGAAGAAGAGATGCTGATTCCTAGATGTGTATGCTGCTCACTTTAATGATACTGTGCATACGTGACTAGACCAAACATGGTCTGTAGGTGTATAAAGAAGTAATTTTGAACAGAAGGCTTGTCGATAATAAAATGTGCAATTCCTGGTAACTATTTTTCTGAAACTTTCGTGTCTCTAGACCTGTGGTCCATGTTAATGTGATTCTGACTGGTAACAAAAATCTTGGAGAGTGGAGAAGGGAAGGGATGTTAGAAGTGAACCCCAACCATAGGAATACTTTGTGCTTTTGGAACACGCCAAATAATTCTAGCTGGCAGGAGAGAATCCAGTATGAAGCTTGGACTTGATTACATAGTTCTGCCTTCAGCTGACTTCATGTTACTGTTCAGCTGAGTCCCACTTACTTGAGTTTTAGGATTTTTGATGGCGTTGTCAGACTCTAAGGAAATATTATCAGTTGTAATAGAGTCCTATTTAAGTATATTAATTTTTTGATAAGCACTTATTTGAAATTTAATCTTAAGAATTATCTTATTAGGAAGAATTTAATTCCTATTTAAAACTTTGTTACTTTAAATAATAAATTATATAAAACATGGATGTGTGCTGTTAGTGGCTTTTTTTGTTTTATGAACTGATATATTAAATCTTATTTGTGAATTAAAAGAAAGAAAAAACAGCCTTTCAACTTACCTGGCATATCTGAATCTGAAATGAGCTGCTCTCCATCTACGTGTGTATCAATACACAACACTTACGAAGACCTCATATGAAAGCTATTTTTTTTTTTCTTGTAGTAATATAAAGTCTGTTGCAAGTTTTCAGTAGAGCCATGAATGATATTTATTTTAGCCTTTTAGTAGGAAGTTACTTTCAAAGGATAAATCCTCTGGTTTGTTTCTCTTTATTCCATTCCATGAAAACATATTGTCTGGATTTTCATTTTGGCTCACTGGAGTGATTTTAAGTTTTTCTTTGTTATGGAAACTGTAGCTAATGTGCTAAGAAGTAAAATGCCACTAAAAAGGGATTTAAAGGTGTATTTAAACCTAAAACCCTTAAGGCTGTTCAGAGCTTGATAGAAGATGTTAATATCCAGGGTTAAGCGGGATTTAAAGGTGTATGTAAACCTAAAACCCTTCTTAAGGCTGTTCAGAGCTTGACAGAAGATGTTAATATCCAGGGTTAAGGTGTGTTTACAGTAATGAGAATGTGTAAGTTTAGTAAGATGTTTTAAAACCTCTTGTTGCTAGCAAAAATGGCTTAAGAGTAGCAGGAAAATGCCACCGGTGGAATATTTTCTGGTTCTTGCTGCCACCTTATGAAGATAAAACATAAGATGTCGCGCAGGGAGTCGGGTTTTACTGAAGTCCGTGTACTATTTGTAGTCTCCTTTTTGCAGGCTGGCGTGACAGAATGCACTTGTAGTAACGCAGGGAGTTGGGTTTTACTAAGTCAGTGTACAATTTCTAGTCTCCTCTTCGCAGGGTGGCGTGACAGAATGCACTTGTAGTACTGCAGTGCAACCTTGCAATAACGGAACAGATGAAACTCAGATACATCTTAAAACTGTTTCAGCCAGAGACAGTGCTGCATGCAAAACTCTGAGAGATGGCTGGTGATTTCCGAGATGGTTTTCTGATTAGGAGGCATGGAGAGGAAGGTATTCAAGCAGGGAATAAGCTAGGAATCGAAGGTGTCAATCAGTAATGAAGAGAAATTCTTAAAAGGTAGCCTCTGCTTCCCTGTGCTGTAGTTTCCTTTTTACTTACTTCCCACCACAACCTTTCAGATGGAAATTATTTTTCCTGATGGTAATTTGCAGCCTAATTCCTTAGTCTCTTTTGTGAGAAACAGGAGAGTGTTGGTCAATCTACCAGGGCTGTTCAACGCTGCTGAGAGCAATCGTTGACAAGAGGAGAGCTTCAGAGTGGGAAAATAGATAATATAAAGCTCCTGACCCTGGAGTTGTATGTTGTGCCATGGTAAAGTGTTCTAGTAAGTCCCAGGGGGAAGGGATGGATTATGGCTGCCTATGGAAGATCAAGTATGGGAAACAGTTTACTTTCAAAACTTTGGGGACTTGTCTAGGCCGCCCTAAGGCTGTACCTGTGGGCAGTAGCACTCTTATGGGCAGTCTCACTGTTCAACGCTGCTGAGAGCAATCAACAAGAGGAGAGCTTCAGAGTGGGAAAATAGATAATATAAAGCTCCTGACCCTGGAGTTGTATGTTGTGCCATGGTAAAGTGTTCTAGTAAGTCCCAGGGGGAAGGGATGGATTATGGCTGCCTATGGAAGATCAAGTATGGGAAACAGTTTACTTTCAAAACTTTGGGGACTTGTCTAGGCCGCCCTAAGGCTGTACCTGTGGGCAGTAGCACTCTTATGGGCAGTCTCACATGTCTATTTGTCTGTAGGATGCATGTAAATTTGTGACGCCCAAGAAACTTTGGCTCTTTGAAGCCCAACTGAAATTTGTGTGAATGCTTGTTTTAAATACTTTTGAGAGGGTTGAGAACTTCATCTGGCAAGGATTTTTCAAGATTCTTGTACCAATTGGTTCTTTTATTGCTGTCCCTTCTAAATCATTCAGACATATATTTATTGCAAACAGAACATCTTTGGGAATTAGTTCAGGGAATCATCTGTTTACTCACATTTCTAACATCTCGTGGTCGCTTTTTTGTGTGCCCAAGCCTAAATAAAATGGGTATGTTTGCAACTGTTTTGATTTTTCAAGATGGTCTTGAAAGAGTTGTCATCTTCATGGATTCAAAGCTTTTGCTTTATTTCATCTCTTGTAACTGCTTTATTTTGCCTGTTCCTCTCAAGACATATGGTGTGTGTACTGCAAGTGCTTTAAAGCAGGTTGTTCATGTTTCTTGTACTTCAGAGCTTCTAATACAGACTTCGTCACAGTCGGTTTCTTAAATATATTGTACTCCTGTATATAGTGGTAAGCTGCACTAATTCATTTTATTGGATAGTTCATTCAATAACCAGGAGTTTTGTGAAAAGTCTTGATTGAAAGTCTTCAGTTGGCACTCAGTAAGATGGTCTCCCTTAGAATCCTGTAGTATGGGAGAGAAAAAAGAATGTACGTGTTTCCCAACCTTAAGTTTCCAGGTTTTGCTTTTTTGTGCCAACGGTTCTTGGCTAGATCTTTGTTTCGTCACCCTTAGAACTGCTTTGAGAGTTCTTTTAAATGAATTATTCTTTTATTTCCTTTTTGTGTTCATAGTTTATGAAGGAAATACTCTCATAATCATACTTCTTTATTTTTTATAAGAGAACAGACCTATGTCCATATGTTTATGTATATGTAATATGATTTTTAACATCTCGGCAAGGATTTGGAGTATCCCCATGGAATGTTCTGAGTTATATTTTCTAGTTGTAAAGCTGATATATACCAACAGATTCTGTAACGTGCCAAGAGGGTGGTTGGAAACAGAGCTTATTGTAGGTTCCTGTTGGAGCTCTTAGGCTTGCTTTGTTCATTAACTAGGCTGGAGCTGAGTTAACACTGGAGTGCAGCACACCAGATGGAGAAGATGACCTTCCTTTGGAAAACAAATGGAGCTCTGGCTGCTTTTCTTGCTGTCATTTCTGTTCTGTATCTGTCACGTGCTGTGAGTTACCACTCATGGCCTTTATTAGATGGCCCGTGGCAGTCCATATTATTTAAGGGAGTCCTTTAAAAGAGTTTATTGCTTAAGCCTTGCTGGTTTGAACTGACAGTGGAGATTGCAGTTGACACACTGTGCTGCATTGTAAATTCCTAAATTACTTAATTCCTACTCAAACAGAAAATTTGAAAGCAAGTTGTGTTGAAAGAGCCTTTTGTCAAGCAACAGCAACAAAGCTCTGCCCCAGAATGAGTGTTTGAGTATTTTCCTTTTGGTTTATTTGATTTAGATCAGCTTAGTAACACATTTAGAACAACAAATCAGTTTCATGTGTATGATGAAGAAAAGCTGTTTTGAAGAATTGGGGGTTGGAACTTGATGATCTTTAAGGTCCCTTCCAACCCTAACCATTCTATGATTCTATGACTTGTTCTTAAATTATAAAACCAGTGACCAAAAGTTTGACTGTATTACTGCATTGTAGAAATCTTTATATAAACCACTTAGTTGTTAATAAACAAACTGAAGCTTAAGGAAAAGGTAAATTGCAAGTAAATACTTTTATGTATTAGAGAAATCTTTCATGAAACTTTTAACTGAGCTTTTTATTTAATACAGCAACTGTAACATTGTTATTCTCTATTTATTTAATGATATACAAGATCTTGATGCTTGACGTGTCCCAAAGATCTTTGGGTCCTAGTAAAAAGAACATTACATAAAATAAAGACCTGTATCTATAAGATTTATAAATGTGTAACAGATGAACAAAAAGTGCTGTCAGACTTATCATAGGCTTATCCTTTTTTGAAATCAACTTCCAGCTAAAGAGAATTAACCTTTCCTCTGCAAAGTACAGGTACAGAATTTGAGTGTAATTGTTTAAATCAAGGTTCCCTACTTTGACATTTAAATTAAAACAGATGATTTTGTTTATTTTGGTGTAAGTCAATGTTTTTTAACTAAAGGTGGGAGTTTATTTTTCTGAGCCCTGAAAGTGAAGCTGCTATATTCCTTGTTGTTCAAGAGAAAGGTGTTGAGAGATGTCTTTGTAGATGTTCTCCTGCTGTAGCTCCAGGCATTGAGGACTGGTGTTTCTACTCCCTTCCCTCCTCTGCTTCCACAAATGTGGTTGGCTTCTCGTTGCTGCTGGGGTGATCTTTCTGTCACTGCTGCTTACAGCAGAAAGAGGGGGTAGGGGCTTTGGAAATGTATTTTACTGTTATGGTAGTTGTCAAATAACACATTAGTAGACTCCTGGCTGCCCGATTCTCCAGTGTGTGTGTACATGTATGAATTATATGCATGTATCAGTAATGATATATTCTGAAATACTCATTACAATACTAATAATACTATTCTTATGGTGAGGTAGACTTTAGAGAAACAATGAAAAAGAGAAGGTTAACGATTAATATGGATAAAACCTGTACTTTCTGCAGTTGTGCTAAAAGCTCTTCTGTACCTTGATATAAGCTATGGGCTTGTGGCATCAGCTTTTGGTTGAAATTGCCTGGCTTTTTTTCACATGAGGCTAGAATTGACCTTCATGGTCCCTCTTGGCTCCTAGTGTCCCCTTTGTGGAAACGGTCATGAAGTACATATCTGTTAGAGCCTAACAGAGAACTTAAAATTGTTGACATTTGGTTTGCTGTTATGAAAGTGACTTTCAATCTGGGACCCTGCATTCGTAGGCATTGCATAAATGTAACAACATATTGTCTGAATAATGTGAAGGAATATAAAACATACTGAGGTGCCCGTATGATGCCTAGAATTGGAGATAGCCATGAGCATAATGACAGTGTGTCATTTTATTCTTGTAAAATATGTTAACCAGGTTATGATTAAAAGAGTTTAAAATGTGTCATTCTGAGCTATTTGTAACTGTTTAAGTTCTGTGGGAGTCACTGTTACAGAAATCGTGTGGTTATACACTCTAAAAGAAAGATGGGGTTTATATTTTCTTTATGCATCAGTCTTTTGTGCTGTTTTTCAAAGCAAGTAGGAACAGACAGAGGTCTGCTTTTGATACAATGCAGCATTTAAAATTCTAGTATTGTGAAAAGGGTATGTATTATTGAAAGACTTTAGCATGGAGGTTTTTTGTTTTCAGTATAAAGCTACGTTAGGATAATATTTTTTATCATGCTGTTAGAGATCAAAGTATTAGTATAGTAAATAATCCTCTTTGTCTAACATAACTAAATACATAGTGCTAGCTTGCATGCTGTGCTCCTTACTTCAGGAGAAACCAAGAATTGATTGTGGGCTGTCTGCCAGTGGAACAACGGTTCGTGTCTCTATGTGGGAAGGGCATCTTTTGCTAGCACAAAATGGAATTATACTGTTGCCAGGAGTCAGTGCCACCTTTGCCATTCTACCATTGCCAGGAGTCAGTGGCAACCCCTTAATTACTGCTTTTGTCTGTAGCAATTTATTGTGGGGAGAATGTGTCCTTTCTTGAAATGATTCAGTAATGATCCTGTGACTTCTATAGTGTCTCTAACGTTTACCACCCAGACAAGCAAGTGTGATGTCTTTGTGTGCATGTGTAAGGTTGTCATATCTTTGTATCTATGATATATATTGAGGTGTGTATATTTGTCTAAACTGGCGTGTTGAGAGCGGAAGGCAAATTCTTCTCCGTTGTTGGCTTTGCATGGCTGACGTGGTTGTGCTAGTGTCTTCAACAAAACATACTTAAAAGTGCGACCAACTAAGCACAGATAACAGACTGCTGAAAACACGTATATTGGTATATAGTTTCCTACAAGATGTTGCTAATTCGATGTCAGGTTTTTTTCTTCTCTCATATGCTCCAATAAATGCATAGACTCAGTGGAAATAATTTTACAGGGAAGAGTGATATAAAACTTAGGGTGAATAAGGATATGTAATATGAAACTGAATTTGTTTTAAGGTAACAGTCTGTGAATATTTTACAGCACAAGTTAACATGAAAACACAAATAGACATTAGAGTTCAAGCCAAGTTTGCCAATCTGCACTGATATTAAATACAAGACATTTTTTCTAGCCAAGATCACCCAGTAAGCCTTATGATGCTTTTAAAAATACCTATAGCTTTCAGAGTACTTTGGATGCAGAAATGTTAAGGAAAGGCACTTAAGTAAATCAATACGTATTTTACCTTTTTTCTGAAACAATGTTGTTCAACTGCTGGGTTGAGATAACCAGAAGGCGGAAGAGCTCAGTTGGCTGTCTCATGAACTGTTCTTAATGAGCATTATGTTATTTTCCCCTCTCATTTTTCTAGGCTGTTCAATTAACCCCTAGACGATGGCTGAACCTGCAGGAGTACCAAAGCAAAAAACTAATGGCAGACCATGGGGTTACAGTTCAGAGATTCTTCGTAGCTGATTCTGCAAATGATGCCCTGGAGGCTGCTCAGAGACTGAGTAAGTTGGCTGATAATAGGGGAAATCTGCTTCACCAGACACCAATCTGGAAAATGAATTGCTTTCTAATAAGTTGTACACAATCTTCAAATTGATGCTTATTGAAAAGATTTGATATATTATCCAGAACGTAAATATGTGCTTAAGGTCATATGTGAGCAATAGTTTGTAACAGCAATATTTCCTTACAACTTCATTTCTAAAATGTTTTGTCTGCAGCCTGTAACATGCAGTCTTTAATTAGCAGTATTTATGCCATTTTGGATAACTCTGAATTTGGAATAACTTCATGAATGGTTTTATGAAGAAAATTATTTGTATAGTTGATATAACTTAAAGAACTGAAGTATATTAACTCTCTTTGAGCAGGTGGGTTGGACTAGACAATCTCCAGAGGTCCTTGCAACCTCAGCTGTTCTATGATTCCATAGAAATGTAAAATATGTAGGAGATAATGATATAAATGTATGTTTGTTGATGTCTCTGTTTGTCTATATTGAGAGAGAAAAGGTAAGTTGAGATACCTACCATCACAAAAGGACTTGACAGTGGCTGGGAGAGAACAGCAGGCTTCTGGAACTTCATTGGAACTGGTGTTCCCTGACAACATCCTCATTTTAGTGTGGTGAGCATAAGGTGATAATGTGGGTCAGAAATGAATTTATGTAATACTTTTTGTCTCGAAAGGAAATGCATCCAAGTACGTTTGTCACCCAATTTTAACTCTGAAAGAAGTTTTCTACTGTTAAGAGTAGTTTGCATAGTTTTCCTCTTTTCATTTGGCGTTTGTTAATATATCGTATATCAAAATGCCAGAGGACAGACACTTTTGTAGTTTAATTGTGTAGTAAAGGGAAGCTTTTTTGTTTTTTGTTTTACATAATGCACAAGCCACTTAGTTAAATGCATTTCAGTTTTGCACACTGAAAAGTAAATTAACACAATTTACGCATATCAAAGATCTCATCAGACCTGAAGTAGCTGAATAGGATTAGCATAATGGCTTTCTAAATCTCTAACTTTACTGAAAAATGTATCACCTTAACAATCAGAACCTTCTCGTGTCAACCAGCATATTTGAAACTATAATGAAAAAATCCCAATAAATGTTATGGTCATTACTGACACAAAGTAAAGCTCACAGAATTGGAGGGTTTTCTCATGTCTGGATGTCTGAGAAAATCAAGAAATTCTAACTGAAGTTGTGGCAGGTATTTTTACAAATATGACAGCATTTAAACTCTTCTATTCATGGTTGAACTCAGATTCGTCTGTGCAGTAACTATTACCATTCTTGGTTCCTATAACTATTTGGAGAAATAAACTACTCCATGAAAGGCAGCAAACCTTTTCTGGTTTATGATGCCAGATTTATTTTAAATAACCTCTGTAGCTTGCTTGCTTTGCAAATCACAAAAATACTGGTCTATCAAAACTTGTTGAAATGTAAATAATCAAAATTAAAATATGAAAACAAACTAATTACTTGCTAATCAAACTTTATCAGGTGTTTAACTGGGTTGGCTTGTTAACACTTAGAAATTTTATCAGTCAGTTGTACCTTTCTTCATTCTGTGTAATTGCATTCAGGCATGCTGCACTACTGGGCATTAAAGAATTGTGGTTTATAGTGTGGAAGCTATTTCATGTTGCAGTGATTGACACACTCCATTGATCCACTAAATAATTAACAACATCCTCGTAATCATTCTGATGGTGCGCTGTCCTTGTACTTCTAACACGCGCTTCGAAAACTAAGCCTCAGGAACACAAGTTTTGTTACTGTGGTCGTCGTTATTCCAAGATTTCATCAGATTTATCTTCTTTATGATCCTTCAGCCTAGTAGTATCTCTGTCACTCAGGTTTATCTGCACCATTTGATACGGGCTGCTGTCTTCTGAATATGCAACCACACACACATAGTGAGCAAAAGAAAAAAAACTGAAGCGTACAGGAGGCGCAAAATATTCCAAAAGAAGTAACCATTGGAGGATGTTCTCGATAGACGGGCGTTCTGCTGTAGAAGATGGTGAAAGGAGAGGCCAATCGTCCCTGCCAAGTCCTGCTCAAAAATCTGTTGTTTTAAATACTCGCTGCCACATTGCAGCTGTCTTTAACTTTTGTTTCTGCAAACAAGAAAGGAAGCTTGCCAGCATATTTTTAAGATAAAAATAGAATAAAGTTATCAAAACCTGAGAGTCAAAGGTTCAGTATTTTTCTTGTGAAAAGAGGTTTTTTTTCTATAGATGTCATCATGAATACAGGAGAAACGATTATTTTCCTTGATAATCCAACAGCATTATGTCACTCTCATGGGTCTGTGTGTGTGATAAAGGGATACAGATAAAGGGATTAGGAATTCCTGACATGCAGGTCTTTCTAAAGTATGCTTTATATTAATAAATTTCAAATTAATTTGATAATTTCACCAAATACTACAGGCCTGACAGAGCCTGTCTGTATTGCTGCAGTGCCCGTGGTTGCGAACTTTGCTATTGTTGGATTTCCTGTTGATGCAATGGAAAGAAAAGGGATTACATCATTTTTACTGCTGTCTTCACTTGTCAGGAAGGTGTTAATGCATGTGTTCTTGAAAAGGTTTGCCTTTACCCAGTGTCAGCAGTTCTGTTATAGTTTGCTCATTTCCTCTGTAGCACTCTATTTTTATTAATATGTACACTGAATACATTGAATATTAATTTTCTCAAAGATTTTCAAAACTTACCAACAGCACTAAAGGCAGTCTACAAGGAATTTTTAATGGAATTAAAGGATTGTTGGGGTGTTTTTCTCCTAAGAGAAGAATGCCAGATGTGAAGAAAATTAAAATGACATCACTAATATTGACTTCAAAAGAAGTTGTGCACAATAAAGAATACAGAATTAGGCCCCAAGGAATTCATTGCCTTTTTACATGCTAAGCAATTTTCAGGTATAACTCTTGTAGAGAAGGCAATATTTACAGAATACCAAGAAATGCAGTCACAAACAGTTTTGTTTCATGTTAAAATTCCTAGATTTTTCAAGAGAGAAAAAAACATTGTGCTGTTTTGCTACAACAGTATGGCATGGCTTGATCTGCCATCGGAAGAAACACAATCTGTAAACAAGTTCTTACAGTTCTAGTGCAGCTATTTAACAGAGCAAAGTGAAATATCTGGGAGCTGAGTTTTTGTCTGAGTCATCAGATCATCTGGCTGTTCCTGCATTAACTCACAAGTCTTCTGAGCTGGGTCTTACTTAATGCAGTGGTACATTAAGGGCTTGTTCATCCAGAGAAGGCGTTTCCTTTCTTGCTATTTCTTTTCCTCATATTGTACTACTGATATAAGGAAAAAAATCCTTATCTATGCAGGCATTTACCCACACCGTGAGGGTGTGTGCTGTTTCATTGCTTGTATTGGGCAGGTGTACGGTGCATCATTTCAGGGTCCATCATTTTCTCTAGCCTTCATCAGAGACCCTTAAGTCTGCTTCAGCACAGGTACTGTTCTTTATGTTCTGCCTGATGGATAAGTTATTAAGGGAACCATCATTTTAAACTAGTAGGTGGACAAAGCTGAGAGGGATTGTAATTATGCTGGAGGGTGTTACTATGTACTGTCAATTGGCTCTTTGAATCAGGAGAGAACTTAACAGAGGTGGCTGAAAATGCTGACAATCCTAAATGGATGCTGGAAGCTTGGCACACGTTTCTTTTTCTGATTTTTAACAAAAGCAATAGAGTGCTGCCCATTGCCACTTGGGGTGTTTCATTACGTTTTAGGAATCAGTCAGGTGCAGTGTTCACACTCTATCACAGAGAAATGCAATTGAATTGAGTGCAAGGCTTTTATTCACTCTTCTTTAAAAAAACATATAACAAAATATAGTCACTGCATATCCTAGTTCTATTGCCTTATGCATGAGGGAACTCATAAAATTCGGCTTTGGACTAAAGGCATGCTTCTTATATCAGGCTGGAGAGGTAAACATGTATTTTATAAAGAACAGAAGAGGTTTATTGAAGCCTCTTTCCATGAGGTCATTTACCTGTCACCTATTATTCACCATTTTTTAGAATATTGAAAGAGTTCTCAGTCCTGTGATCACCAATCTCCTTCCTACCTCAGCCTGCTGGGTTTTTCCCTTGCTACATTTAATTTAGGAAGGCTCCATTTTTAGATGTTTTATATCCCTTATCTGAAAGTTCATATCTCTAATACTAGTTGGGAAATCCACTTGAAAGCAGTGTATGTTTAGATGGGATCAAATATTGATCTTAATGTGGTAATGGGTTTTTTTTGTACAGATTAAGAAGAAATTGTTGATGATAATGTTGTCTGCGTTTAATCTAGGCTTTTATGTTGGGAAAAATGAAAAAGATCCTTGAACCTGATGCTTCTGATGATATAAGAAATGGGAACTTACCTTCTTTTTTGTATACCAGGAAGAGCTTTTCTATGAGTATCCAGTAGAGACCAGCCCTCTGTTAAAGCCATCTTTAACTTTTTTACTCCTCAGTCTTTGAGTTTGTTGGCTACTTAGCTGATCTTTTTTTACTGTCATCATGTGCTTTGCTTACATGATTTAATTCCCTTTCTTCCCTCCATCAGCATAGGTAGGAGAGGAATTGACTCCTTCAGCACTTCTGTGATTTCCATATTTCTTTCCATTTTATGGTTCAGTTTGTAGTAATAATTTTTCACCTGTGCACAATGAGTTATTTCTCAAAAAAAACTATGTACTTAGTGGTTATAACTAGTTATTTTTTAGAACTCCTTGGATTATGCTTCTCTGCGTATATTGAAAAGTCACGCATTGCTGAAATAGTGTTCCATGGAGCTGTATGCAACGGACTTGCTTGCTGTTAGGAACAGCTCTCCCCTAAGTCCTCTTATTTTCTCTGACAGCTTTTATTAAAGTTCTTTATACTTAAATTATAGCTTTCTGAAACTACCCTTTCAGGCAAAATAGTGCTATAAGTTATTGGCTAATATGAGTCTACTCTCAGATGGATGTGTATTTAGAAAACAACCTTTTAAATTTAATAGAAAATGAGTAGTGGATGAGCTGCCTTTGGACCACATTCAGCATTATTGAACATGACTATTTCTCTGTTCTCTTTAGCAGGTTTTAATGGATTTTGTCTTGTCTGAGTGGTGAAACCTAAGACTAGAGGGAATCTGCATTTTCCTGCAACTTCTCGATAATAGGAAAGACCTGATAATGCTCTGTTCCTCCTTCATAGGCATCTCTTGACTGCATCATTTCAAAGCTCCACAAAATTTCCCATGGTCTGTGGGCTTAATATCTGTCCCTTGTCCAATTTCCTATCCTTTCTTGGAGCCCTTTCCACACTGTATCCATTTTCTGTTGTTTCTTCCTCATGCCATCTTCTACCGTATGAGTTCTGATTGGGAAAAGCCTCTTCCTTTTTTATACTAAACATTCAGTTATATCTTACCCTACCTACAACAAATAATTAGCGTTTTGTACTGTTAAAAGCCACTCTATGTTTGTGTGCATAGTGTTTTTTTCTTTTTACTTGGTGAAGTGCTTTGCTTAGCCCACCATTTACTTGGCGTAGCGGTCATAGAAATTAATGTCTGTGTGTATCAGAACACAAATAATAATTTGTGTTCTGAATTCATCCTGTATCAGAACACAAATAACAATTGCTGACAGCTCAAATAATACTTTCTTCTATGTTTGTCCACTTTAAAATGGTTTGATTTTTTGGAAAAAAAAATCCAAATTTAATTGTGCCAGCAATTTTTAAAATATTAATGTGTAAAAAAAAATTAAAATAATAAACTAGAGTACAAGTTAGGAAGGCAACGCCTTGAACATTACTGTTACTTTAAAGTAATTTTTTATGGGAGGCTGAATAATCAAGATGTCAGTGATCCAATTTCTTTACCCATCTACTGGATGAAAAAATCAGTCATAGAAAATCGGAGGAGTTGGAAAGGTGTTAAAGGGTTATATTCACTGAAACCTGCTTTACTCAGGATTTTGTAGAAAGTGGTGGGGAATTTGCTGGGATGTAGTTGTAGTGCAAAGCTGGAGTGTAGTACTTATTTGATAGCAGCTCTTTTTATGGACATTCTTCGTTTGCTCTCAGATTGCTTTTAGGTGCTTTAACTTAATCTGTCTTGGAAGCTAAACCATACAAAGGCACAATTAAGGTGGAATTAGGGTTTCCATTTGAGGATTTAATACACAATGGCTATTCGCACTGCTGTGTAACAGAACTTTTCTCCCTGTATATACTCTGCTTTCTCTTCTTTTTGTACATGTTTTGGTTGGTTGGTTTAGAACCTTGTAATTCCTGCTTGTTCCCCATCTCGCTTGCTCCCCCCCCTCCTTTGGGTTTTCAGCTAAGAAACTTTATTTCACACAAGCTGCTGAGAAATGGCATATTTTTAAGCACAGCACTATGTAAGCCTGCAAGGGGTCTCTCGCGTAGCTTACGGAATTCCTCATTCCCCCTCTTCAGCTTTGCAGTGCTTTTTCCCCATAAGCCCTTGGCACCTGTATGAATAACGGGCAGCTGTCTAAGAGCACAGGCACTCATTGGTAATGGCCACATGTGCTGCATCCTGTATGCCACAAAAACATGCAGAAAAACTTCCAGCCTGCCTACCTCTGGGTTTGAGTTTTATTCTTTTTGAAACAAGATTAATAAAAGATTTTGTCAAAGCTCACCACTGGGTATTGTGTTGTTCAATGCTGAGCCTTTCTGTTTCAAGTTTAAATTACAAATTGTTTTGTTTTTAATATTTTAGCTATGGAAATTCTTCGAGGGACCCTCTTTCTCATGAGGAATTACAGAAATAGTTAATTTCAAATGCATTGTTATGAAAAACAAATCTGTTTTGTTTTTCTTATCTGTTCCCTTTGTTAGAAAATTACATGCTGAGTGTGAGGCGGCAAACGCAAGCTTGAGACTGCTTACAGTCGTTGGGTATTTTGTAACCATTCTTTGTCACCAAATGTCTTCATATTCAATAGATTTATAGTAATATGAGTAATGGCTGGGGGGCTAACAAATCAAAATCTCATTTCAGATGTTTGACACTAATGTTGTGCTGACTTATTGTTCTCTGTGTTGGATTTCTGATCAAATTACCAAAATAGCTACTTGGAAGTAACACAAAGTAAAAAATACTCTAGAAATGGAGTACTGAATTTTATATTTAGTATGTGCCATAGGAAGTGGTAATTTAGAAATTTGAGTTGTGTTAAATACATTAGTGGATTTTTGTTTATGAAAGAAAGCGGTGACAGAAGCCATAGCTCTTGATTCAGGAATTTTAACAGGTGGTAAAAAAATGCAGCATTTCACAAGGAAGGTACAAGGTGACTGCTGGTATTTATTCCAGACTTGTCACACTATATTTTATAGTTCTTCAAGGTAGTTTTGCAGCTGCAAGACAATAACCAGATGCGTAATTGAGAAGCAGCTGCATGAAATTTTCATTTTTTTATGCATAAAATCAGAACCATTAGACACACTTTATGTGTAAGGTATGAAACACTAAACAACATTGTTTTGTCTGCAGTACTAGCAGCTGTGTAAAGGAGAGAAATCACACCTCCTGCCCTCTCTAGATGCCCGTTTGCTTCTAAATATTTGGAGGCCAGTTACTGAAACCGAATTTCTCTTTTCTGGGTTTTGTTTTTCCTTGTTTGTTACCCTGGCTGGTGTTGGAATCTCTTCTCCAGGCTGAACAAGCCCAATTCTCGCAGCTTTTCCTTATAGCACAGGTGCTTCAGCCCTCTGAGCATCTCCGTGGTCTCCTCTGGACTTGCTCCAACTGGTCTATATCCTTCCAATGTTGAGGGTTCCACAGCTGGATGCAGCACTCCAGGTGGAGTCTCACAAGAGCAGAGAGTAGAGGTGGAGAATCCCCTCCCTCAACCTGCTGGCCACACTTCTCTGGATACAGCCCAGGATATGGTTGGCCTTCTGGGCTGCCAGCGCCCACTGCCGGCTCATGTCCAGTTTTTCATCACCCAGTCCCCCCAAGTCCTTCCCCTCAGAGCTGCTCTCTATCCACTCTCCCCCCAGCCTGTACTTGTGCTTGGGATTGCCCCAACCCAGGTGCAGGACCTTGCACTTGGCCTTGTTGAACTCCATGAGGTTGGCACGGTCCCACCTCTCCAGCCTGTCAAGGTCCCTCTGGATGGCATCCCTTCCCTCCAGCGTGTCAACCGCGCCACACAGCTTGGTGTCATCAGCTTCCAATAGATTGTTTTATCTTTTAAAGATGGGAGCAATTTACAAGCTGATATTCTGAATACATCAGCAGTTGAGAAGCAGGATCATAAGAGGCTGTCATTATTTCTTTTTTTGGTAGATAATCTACCTAAAATAGTAGAGCACTTTTTGAAGCTGAGGCTGTTCTAACATTTCGTTAATCTGCAACTTCATATTTGAGAAAGTGCTTTGAATTTAAAATATGTTTATCTACATTTCCTCAAATATTTGCAATTTAAGAAAAGTAAAACATTTCAACACACTTATGATTCTGAATTGTGTCTTTGGTTCAATTGGGAGATATTATCTGACTTCCTGCATCACAGTATATTTTAAATGAGGCTCTAACCCTTGAGAATGTCATTACGAAAAAACATTCAGTGAGAGTCATATTCATGTGAGTTCCAGAAGTTAGTTATGCTCTTTATTTGAAGTGATTTTTGTTTTGCTAAGAAACCTCTGAAGTTGACAGTTGTACCTGCATGTGGTGTACTCTGCCCTGTCCTACAGTTAAAGTTGGCTATTGTTTCTTGCGTCGCTGTGAAGGAGAACATTTTTCTTGTGCCTCCCCTGGGCTTAGTTGGACTGCTCACCTGAGTAAGACAAATAGGGCCAAACTTCAGGCTATAAATCTTAAATATATTTATTGTTATAAATGCTTAAGAACAGCCCCAGGGTTTTTCGCAGAAAGAGAAAAGGCAGCCACAAAAAGTTTACTGTAGAAATGGTTAACAATATAAAGTCACTGGGAAGATCCACCATTACTGCACTGGGCTTCCCTCTAGTTCCTGCCAAGTCTTATCCCTCTATTCATCCAGTTACTCATCTGTGTATTTTAGTAGTAACTTTCCTAATCTTAACATGTGAGAGTATTGTCTCCACTGAAGATTGTCATAATAATCCTGATGCTGTGTCTGCATGTGCAAAACACCCTCTCCTTGTTACCATGGATAAATCCTTTACATAGGTTTTGGGTTTAGCTGATTAAGCATTCACTGTGGTTGAATTTTCTTACTGGCCTTTACACGTCTTACCTTCAGTGTACTATAGCTTTTGTTTTGTATATGTTGGGATAAAAGTAGAACAAAAGAAACCTTGGGCTGATTACTGCAAATTTAATTATCTTAGAAAAAAATATTCTTATAAAAATTTTCTCCCTATAAATGCATGCTTATGTCCCATGCCATAAAATAATCTCCCTTTTAAATATGGTGATTAATGTGTGGTATAACTAACTTGTTTTTATCTTTTGAGTAACACTCCTGTTTGAACTGCTTATGCAGATAGTATTTACTTGGTTATTTTTTTGATCCATAGGAAGTTAGATGCCTAAAGATGCTTTTGTACTGAGAAGTTATTTTACAATTTTGAGAAGAAAAAATTAATATATTTTCATATTTCATGTTGTCATTTTCCAAAATGAGACTCTTGTGGTCTTTGAGTTTATTCAGCCTTGTGTCGGTTTTCACCGTTAGAATGTTATGGGTTTCGATTTATGGACAGTTTTACATCGAGGTTTTTTTACATTTAATATCCTGTAAATAGTGGTATGTACGCACTTCCACAGACTGTCGTAAGCATTCCTTCAGAAAATTCTAGGCTGATGAAGAAAGGAAGTGAAACACTAGAGAGGGATTTTAAAGGACTGAGGTTCACAGGTAATTTGGCTGGTGTTGCATATCACTGAAATTGTCTATACGGTGTGATACTGGTCAGTTGTGCAGAAAGGAATGCAATTAGGGCCGTTAACAGCAGGTAGGTCAACGTTAATTGTATGTTGTCTTGTTGCTCTATTAATTGTTTTAGGTATTGAGATTCCTCTTCTTTTGCATCTTATTAGGTAAACTATACCACAGGAGAATTTCTGTGAGTTATCCGTGACTGTTATTTACACAGATGGGACTTATGCTGTCTGAAATAGAAGGTCTGAACTTGACCTTGAAGTGAGAAGGTTGGAGTGGAAGAGATGGCAGAAGAATGAACAAAGCATCACACAAAAATCTTGCCTTTTAAAGAAAAATTGCCCTATTCTATACCTGACACTTCAGTAAAATCTGGAACTATTTTCTGCAGCATGGAGAAAAGTAATAATGTACTGTAGCATTCTTTTCAGCAGTTACCTCTTCTTGTTTGTAACCAGGCAGACAGGATTAAGTGACTCTGCGCAGGACTTGAAGTGGGTTTTCCGTTGTGGTAAAGCAACTTGCTGACCTTAAGTTAGAGAAATATTAAGCAGTTCTTAACAGTTGTCGGGATGCCAGAGAGAGCATCTGTTTTTGAGGATTCATAGGAGGGGCCACTAGAATGGGGCTTAGGTCACATATTTGTCATTTGAATATCAGGCTACCTGAACCCACAAACTCTGAGCTGGGCCGTGGTTATAAAACTGGTGTACAGATATGATCATCATCTGCTGACACCTTCAGCACAGATTTGATTCAGTCTCGCTCATCTGAAGCTGAGACGTTGCTGAATGGCACTGTGCATAAAGAATGTGATCATTTGGGATGTTCTTTCTCACCTGTTACGTCAGTCCCTTTATAGGTTCGACACCTGCACTTATATCAGCTGCACGTTCTCTTTCTTTGCAAACGGAATTGCTGCTTACTCCTATTTTACTTTTTTACCCAGAAAAATTCCCTTTGTATATGAGTAATTGAGAAAGCTGAACATTTCACAGTTTGATACCTCTCAATCACTGTCATGTTTAGGCTGTGCAATTTCATTAAAATATGTAGAATTCAAGTTGCAAGCATAATACCTACATGCAAAGTCCCCACAGAGCTCATCTTGCAGGAAGCCTAAATCAAACAGCTTTGATTTCAACATCGTATTGAGATGCATCTTTCCCTGTAAATGCTGACTGCCAAACCAGAAGCTGATGCTTCTCTATTGCTTTTACATTCATTTTTCTAGGCTAATTTAATGTTATGAAACCGGAAAAACATGAAATCTAACTGTAATGTATATAGTTATATCTTTGCTGTTAAGGTAGTGATTGGAGCTCAAGATATAAACGCTAAGCTGTTAAAACTAGTGAGTTGGATGTTTGTATTTCCTGGGAGAACTAGGAAACCTCTGCATGGGACAGGCTGTGGTATGAGGAAGGCATGTAGGCTTCTAAATAACCACATCAGCACTACTAATAATTGAGACCTGTGTATATACCTACTGAATGTAGTGTTCTCTGTATCTTTAAACCAACTCAAACATGACTTACTTGATACCAGAATTTGGTTGTCTTATGTATCTTTCTCTCTGCAAGTTCTAAAAAGATAATCATATATCTTAAAAGGAATCACAGTTTGTATTCCTTGGATTTAAACTTCTCAGTGGTTGGCCTCACTACAGACTGTTCTTCCATAATTGTGCGGCATTTGGTATGCTATCCAGCAAAGCGTTCTGAATAAAATCCTATGTGACAAATCAAATGCTGAACTCATTCAAATGAAATGCTTGGACAGAGCTGTGTAAGCCTTTCCAAGTTCATGGAAAAAAGAGGTTAGAAAGACTGGAGCAATCAAGGGAAACACTGGAAAGCCTTGTGCTGGGTTTAGTGCTGAGGAGGAGCCACAGGGCTGGATCCTGTGACAAGTTGCTGGAAGCAGCCGAGACCCAACTCAGTGCAGAAGGCAGGAGGAGGTATAAATTACTAATTTATATAAATTTCATCAAATATAGATTACTAATTTAATCAAAACGAACACTGTATCCCTCCCAACAAAGGACTCCAGATGGTGATGACTTGCTCTAACAGCCTTAGACCAGAATGAAACTGTCAACCTCAGGACCCAGAGCAGCACTGGAAGGATAAGCATAACAGCAGGGAAAGGGGTAGAAATTAGGAAATAGTTGTATGACAATTTTAACTGCATTATTATTGAAACTTTTTCACACATAGGTATTCTTTCTTGTTCTAGAACAAGTAAACTGGAGGGTTTTTTTATTAGATTAAGATTTTGCTTATTCTTACAACATATTCTTGGCTTTATGTGTATCTAAATATGTAAGCTGTGCTTTCTTTCTCTCTGCCCATAAACAGCGTTTTGAGTGTACCATTGCTTGTAGCGTAGGTTTACGCAAGCACCTAACGGGTGTGACTTCTGCTTCCCTGAAGATCAGCCTCTAACTCCAGAAGGTTTGCGAGGTGTGCCTGCTTCTCTGCAGGAGGCCAATATTTGGGATTTTTAAACACATCCTCTCATTTTCTGTTATGAAACCACAGTCAGTAGACTGAGAGCGTTCCCCACTTGAAAATATTTTTTTACAAGAACAAAAAGTTTCTTTTGTATATAAAGAAAGAAATAGGCTTATGTGCAGGAGTGAAGGATCTTAAATAAAACATTGTCCTTTTTCTACTTTAGTTCAACTGGGAAAATCAATTTTTGGTTCTTCAACTGCAAAGAAAGATCAAAAGGAAAAACTGACAATCTAAACAAAGGGCAAGGTGATCTGGGCTGCTTGCACTCCTGTTCCCCGGTGTGCTTCATACAGGCACTTTTCCAAGCAGAATACATTCACTGAAGAATCAAGGGTCTGGTTGTTTTTTTTTTTTCCTTTCTGAATCAACAATGTTGGGAGTAATAGTGACCTGAATACAAAAGTAAAGAAAGACTATTTTATATTAATTTGGTGGAGTGCTTTGGTGATAATATAGTCAACACTTCTCAGATGTATGAAGTTCTTGTTGCAGAATACTTGCGTTTTAAAAAATTGTCATTTATTTTACCTGTCTAGAAATGACCAAAGCTGTCGGGTTTTTTTAAGCATGCTGTGTAATGTTCAGTCCTGTCTACAGTTATGGTACTTTTGCTCTTGCTTAAATGCCTTGCAGGTTCCATATTTGAGTCTTCATATAAAAACTAATTTCAGTCACTGTGGAGGGAAACTTTATGGAGATTGGCTTTTTTGCTTTGTATTGAATCATATTTTTACCTTTAATAAATAAATGTGATTTATCCTTATAGTATGATATTTACAAGAGGATGAGTTTAAAGTGTC
>NW_010235232.1:36929-81223 GCF_000690775.1 Eurypyga helias
AAGGGAGAAGTATAAAAACTTTCTTGGAAACATACAAACAAAAAACCACCCCAAATTGTAAAACAACCTGGAGGACCTTTCACAAAGTGTATTTATTATCTTCTGCATAAATGTAAAAAGTTGAAAACAATTACAAAAGCTTTTTGACTTTAATGTATTTCCAGTTTTTGGAGAAAATTATTGCGTAGGCATTGCTTTTGTAACGGTACTAAATGTCAATTCAATTAATTCTATAATTATAAAAATTAAACAGGCTGCTGGTGACTCGTGGTGCATCTTTGCAGGTAAATATTTTTCTATCTGTGCTTTGTGTCACTGTGTTTAGGTTTTTACCCATACAGGCAGGATGTATTTATGTTTGGGACTCTTTGGCGTGTCTTGGCAGGGTAGAAATGCAGATAGCCATCTACAGAATGCTCATTTCAAATACAGATGGCCTGAAGTTTCACAAACAGCAATTGTAGCTGGCAACACTCGGGATATTTTGGAGAATCTGGTGTTTTCGATTGTGGGTACTCTGCATTTGAAAAACAGAACCTTTAGAAAGTGCTTCCAAATGATTGTCACAGGTGACAAGTGATTCATAAAGTTTAGGCCTATGATTTTTGTCCAAGACTTGCTCAAGCACTGAGGTGGTCCTGCACCCCTTCCTTCAAGTCCGGTCTGTCCAAGGAAAGCTTTGAAAGCAAATGCACTGATTTTTAGAACCTTAAATTTGGGTGCCTTTGTATTAGCATTGTAAGGCTCATATTGGTATCACATAAGTAGTAAGAGTCTGGCTCTGTGTTTGATCCATGTAGGTTCTGAGCCACTTCAAACTTGCAGCTTGTTTATTGTGTAGTTAAATCTTAACTTCTGATGACACAGTTTCTGAATTAGGTGAGTAATGAAGAAGCCACGTAGGAAAATGATGATAGTAGTAATGAAATGTGCCTAATTTTTTAACTCTGCTCATTTGCAAGTTTTTTTTCTTTCTTTGTCTGTTTGCTTAACTGATTGTGTAACAGGATAATTCCTGGGGGATGTTGACAGAAAGCTGACAATTCTACACGCTCAGTCTGTGTTGTCATGGAAGTGGCATTGCGGTACTTAATCCCTTCACCTCTTGGACAGGAGAGCAGAAATTTACTGCCATTCTCTGCTGAAAGTAGTCTACTCTTGATTTTCAATTTTATTTGGTGTCCTCTTCTTTCATTAGGCTAGAATAGTTGAGAGCTTTATGAAAAGTTTATTGCATGGTGCACACATGACTAATATGGGTGGCCAAGGTCAGAGCCTCAGATGTCTTGTTCTCTCTATCAACACCTCTTCTGCACTGCTGGCTGAAGCTTTTCTCTGGGGCTGCACTGTACAGAGCTATGAAACAGCTCACTCCTAGGGGAAATTACTTTATTTCTCAAGATGGTTCGGGTTCATCACTGATATTCTTCTCTTCCTGCCAGGTCCCTTGTCTCTCTGCAGCTTACCTAGGTTACAAGCACATTGACAGTGCTTTGCCCTGGGGGTGGTGGACCTTTATGCTGCTTCTGTCTTCTGGTTTGGCCTTTTGGGATACCACACAAGCAGCCTTGAAGGGTGGAACATTTCATTTTACACAGGCTGTTATTTTGTGACATAGCAGGGTTTTGTTTAAATCTGTTTGCCTTCTAATAACATTTCCTATGTTGAAAACTCAGGAAGTTGTTGATATTTCAGCTTTGCTGCAGGCTGTGAGTGAGTAGGACCTAACCTCAGCTTAGTTGCCACTGCTTAAAAATTCTTGTTCTGCAAGAGTCAGGCGAGGTAATGTCAGAAAAGCGGTTTGGTGGTAGTCAGTTGAAAGAAGAGATGATTGTAGATGTTCATTTTCAGATCAGTGGTAATAAAGTGAAAGAAAATTATTGTGGCTGCTATCTGATTTCATTTCTCATGTATCCAGTATGTTTGGTTTTAAAACTCTAGTCCAGAGGCTGTGCATCTGATTTACTTTGTAGAAAAACCTATTGATATCAGAACAGCTATGTTTGACAAATTTGAAAAACAGTCTTCCCTGATGAAACAATAGGAGTTTGTGTATACAAAGAAGAAAAAAAAAAAAGATTGTTTTAAAAAAGAAAGAGCTGAAAAAGAAAATAAGGAATGGTTTAGATTTGTGTGGGTTTAGGACACATGCATGAGATAATGTTTCTTGGAGGAAAAAATTGGAAAAAGATGAGTATAGTTGATAATTACTTACATATCTTTACTTTAAATGGAGTCAATGATTGCTGTTAGAAATGTCACTTTGGGATAAATGACTGCACACCAAGACATACAATTTTAGTAGCAGTGTTTTGTCAGTAATTTAGCAGGTGAAATGCCATTTTTCTGTATTTGTTGGGAGTTAAAACATTGATAAGGTTTATAATGTTACTAAAATACAAAGAGTAACCTTTATTCTCCTCTTAGTTAACATTTGGGTTTTTTAAAGTATAACCAATTTCTGTTTTTACTGCGGAACTGTTGAAAGTCAACCACTGGGATTGCATTACTCTTTTATGCTTGAGATTATATTAAGAGCCAGAAATTCCAGCTTTGCACTGGAAGCAGACAGCACGGGATTTGCATTCTCTTCCCTCTGTCCCCAGCCAGATAACATGCTACAGTACGGCTCGTGAGAAAAGCACGAAGGTCCGTATCCAGGGTGAATTGGATCATAAGTTCAAGTCTTAAAACTACCTTGTAGGACACACACTTTCCTATGGTTTTATTGGCTAGGTAAAATTTGAAATATGAAACTTAGTTGTTTCTTTGTATAGCCTTAATTAGCTAATTAGTTACAGGCCTCTTAAGAAAAGATCTTCAGGAAATACTTGAATCTATCACTTGTTAATTGCTGAAAATGTGCTCTTATGTGGGGTTACTTAGAAAATTGATGTCTTCTTTCAGACTTCATCTATTTTCTTTAGCAAAATAGGGTATTTTAGTTTAAATACCCAGAGAAGTTTTAAAGGCAATTCTGAAAGGCAAAATGGACAAATGGTTACGACTGTCTTTAAGGTGGTGTATCCCACTAAATGGTTGTAACCCCTTTCTTACTAGGAAGCATCTACAGAGAATGGGTTTGCACCCAGGTTGCTGCCAAATATCTTCTACTGCGTGTTGTGTCCTAACTTAGGCTGAAGCATGTAGAGCATGCTACAGGTTCTTGAGACGCTAAAGCAAATGCCAGCAGGAAATGTCCAGTGGGATGCCAAGGAGGGTAAATGCAAGCAGTGGACTGTGTGGGTTGCCGCAGCCTGACACGGATGTGTGCTTTGATAGCAACAACTGCTGTATGTATAAATACATATGGCTTTCCAGGAAGAAAGAGCCGAGTGCCAGGACTCACTTTGTGTCTCCAACAATGTACCCACAGGATTGGCGATTTAAACCAGACTGACTTTAATACAGACTTTCAGGTATTCATATTAACAGGAAGAGCCATACGTCACTCAGAACCAGGGAGCCCTTTACAAGAGGAACACCTCATTCCTTACACGGTGACATACTGTCTAGACGCCTGTATGGATTTGACATTGCCCCTTTATGCCTGAGCAGTAAGATGCAGGAGTAATTGTGTCTGATTTGCTTGATGCAAGTTGGTGAGATACGTTAGACCTTACTTGTAGTGGGTTGTGGAAGTGTAGATTTTGGGGAAAGATGGTCACGCTGGAAAGCAATGTCATTGAGCATTCTTTTCTCTTTCAATAGCTAAATTTACAAGGTGTCTATATATGTTATTGTGTAATATGTATCTAAATAGTCAGACCTGTGACATTCTTGGGTAGGTGTCCTTGCCAAGTGCTTTCAGGTTATATTAGTACTAACTGAGGTTACAGGCCTGACTGTAATTGAATATTTCTGTATTTATTCATGCAAACAGCAGTCAATTTGAGCTTTTTTAATAAAAAACGTGGAAGAGAGAATTTTTCCCCTCTTCTGTCCCTTCACTCACCATAATTTTTATATTCTGTTATTTAAAGTATGCATAGTCCATTTTAAGTTTTTAGATTAGTAAAATCTTTATGCTGGTAGATCTGCATATGTGTGTGTGTGTATATAAAAGTAGTACATAAATGTTAGTGGGAGGGAAAATATTTCTGTGAATATGGATTTGAAAGGTTGTTAGATTTTCTTCTCTTTGGCTTGTTTTCTGTACAGCCTCAGTGTCTTCCCACGAAAGATAAATCTGACAGAATCACACTCCTGAGACTTGACAGAGACCATAGTATACAGTATTTCTGAATGCAGGAATCCTGCAGTTTTAAAGATAGGTATGTTTTGAAAGGGATACAGTTCCCATGACTTTAAAATAGTCCATTGGTGCCTAAGTTTATAATATATTTTCTTCCTAATGCTTTTTGTTTAGCAGAATCTCTTGTTAATATTATCCCCAGGAGATCTGCAGATGTTAAGAAGCATTTATGTTATGAGTGAACACGTAGACATACAGCTGGCTGTACTAGAGGGGAATGTTGCTTTCCAGGCACCCACGGCCAGTGCGTGCTCTGCATGTCTGGATTCCTATGCCAGGTGATAAAATACCTCATCCATCAGTTTCCCTTCAGCAGTGGGCAGTTAGGAAAGCAGTTATCCAAGGGGCTTCTAAGGAAACTTTTCCTCTTATGTATGTATTATTCCAAAATAGTCTGAGACAGGTGGCCCTGTTATTTCTATTTTACAGTAAGAGAAGTAAATTTTATCTAACTACAATTATCCCCAGATCTAATTGCACTACAATCAGCACATACATAGGGGATGATAAAGGGCAGGACGGGAAGAAGATGGCTGTTAGCTGTTCATGTAGAGCAGCAGCTTTATGTTTGATGTACTTGGAGTAGAATTTCTCAGTTGCAGCTGAATGCCTGTGTTGGACAGCGTGAATTCTTACACGCTGAAAAATGACAAGTTCCTATAGGAAGTTTACAGGCTCCCAGGTCCCAGCCTAGTCTCTGACACATGGATGTGACTTCTCTGGCTGGCAGAGCTCTGCACTTCTGGCTGGGTAGAGACTAAAACTGTTAACAAATCCACGCCAAAGGTAAAGATGAAGACTATCAGAATCAGGACACAAATGGTGCTACATGGATCTTTGTACAAGCTGTTGCTATGAAGTTCCAATTTCAGAAGATCTTAATTATAATCTTTGAGGCATACACTGTAATTAACTGTAACATCCCGGGGCTAACACGGAACAGAAATGTGTGAATTGGGAAAAGGCTGAGGAAGTGTTTGGAGCTTCCTGGACATCAGCAGACATTCCAAAGCTTAATTTCTTCCATGTCATCGCAACCATATGTATTTTTATGCTTAAAGATTATAAAATAACTTCTAATTGTTATTTATGAAGCACCATATGGCGCTCTAATTTTGGCTTCTTATGGAATGAGGAAAATGAAATTAATTGGAAATCACACTCAGAAATCTATTATTAAGTTAATAGAGCTAACAGCTTGTCCAGCGTCCTCATACAGAGCATGTTGTAGCTGTATATAATAACAAGCAACTCTTTATAAATCCACAAAGAAAACTCAAGGGCAAACAGGAGCCAAGAGGAGAAGCTGCACACATTGGCGCAGCTCATGGTCATGAATGGTTCAGCTAACAAGCTAGTGGTTAAAATCAAGGGTACAACATGTGTTTTGGCAACTGCTTTACAGTCTGATCTAAAGCATGAATATTTTCTCAGATTCATTATTTAAAGGCTCATGTCAGGGAACAAAAGGCTTTTGTCCCATTTTTTTTTAATTTTGTCTTGCTTCAGAATGCTACACAAGTAGAAGCTTGTTTGGTCCACCCAACTGAATTGTTGCAAGTAGTGTCTCATCTGTGGCTTCTGTTCAATGAGTAGTGGGAACAATTTAAACCTCGACTTTTTTTTCTCTTAACCTCTCTTTCCTAATATTCAGTGAGTCTTCGGAGCTGAATCTGTAAAGTCTGCATTATCTTGCTTTCACCAAACAGTCAAAATTGAAGATTTTTAATACAATAGTGTTAAAAAGAAAAAATCACCAAGATGAAAGACTGTAAAAATTACTAAGTTATGAAAAGCGCAGTGGGATTGTTTTTTTTCCCCCGTCTTATCTGGAACATTCCCTAAATTGCCTTTCTACAGTGTTTTTGAAAAGTGACTGCAGATGGTGTGATATTAAAAAATATCACAGAACAAAAAAGAAATCTAGGAAAAAAATATCTAAAGAAAGTTATTTTTCTTAGAAGGCTAATTAATATTGGCAGGGGTGCATTGTTAGGGATGCATTCTGAATGGTTTTACGTTGAATGCCTTGGCTTACCGCATGCGTGTGAAGGAATTGTATAAGTTGGCTAATGTTATGAAGCTATAAAAAGATTGTTTTTCAGGTAAAAAAGATTTGACACTTGATCTTCTAAACAGAATTTTTTGGGTTTTGAATCTAAACTCACCAGTATATCACTGATCAGTCAGATGTCCTTTTTATGGAATAATTAAACCTTAAATACCAAATTAAATATTAGCAGATTATTCTAGTGTGTATCCTCTTAACCTTTACGCAATATTAGGTTATTTTGGCAATTACTTCTATTTCACATGTGATGAGTAAACAAAAATAAGAGGAGCATGATAGTACGCACGCTCCCTTGTTAGTTGTGCGTAGCATATTACTGATATTATCTGACATTAAGTTATAAACAGTTGTGTTTACCACAGATGAAACTTCATCTGCCTACAGTACTTAATATTTACCAGTTGCCAGAGGGCTAAAATATTTCTTCTTGTACTGCTTAATACAGTAGGGTTTTTTTTATGAAATGAAAAGCAAGATACCATGAAAACTAACATCAGTAATCCTTTGGAGGATTTTAAGCGAACTGTGCAGGAAAATATATCCAGGAATAAATACGCTTATTATTCTGGTTGCTGTGTTTCTATGTTTTAAATGGATATTTCTCCATTTATTTTTGCACTGTGTTGTTCATTATTCAGATGTTTCCCAGATAATGACCAGCCTAGTGTGATTTTCTTCAGAGGCTCAATAAATTATTTCAGCAATACAGTGAAAACTTTGTACTTAATTCTGCCACGTAAGGTGGAAAATGAATTGGAGGATGTTTTGATGCTGTTGGGCTTGATTCAGATCAAAATGCTGCCAGATTTGGTGGTGTTCTGCATGTTTCTGGTTTTGGTGTGGATTGGTTTATTTATGGTCTGAACAGCAAAATGTGTAGTATCTAATGCAGCCCTACACAGTGAAACAAAAACAGAGGGATATAAGGCTAGGAGGTGGAGCAGAATGGTTTAATGGTAACTGTTTCTGGGAGGGACATGTTAATTTTGCTAAAAATATAAATTTTCAGCTAAGAGCTGTTCAGTATTTTCATCACTTTGGGTAAAAATGCAAACTGTAGAAGGGCTTCAGGTTTGGAGCTTCATTAAGAAATTCTTCATGAAACATGTCAAAGCCCCACTCAGGGGAATATTTATGCATGCACTCAAATGCCAAGCTGGCATTAGTGTATGCTTAAGATTAAGCAGATAACTTATTGCGTCACTGTAAATTATCAGAAGGAGGAGAGATGACCGCTGCTGATGGCGAGTACCATGGGTGCAGGGCAGTTCCCTGGGGTGGGGGGGGAAATGCACATGTTAAGCCATCAGGTTAGTTTATCCAGGTATTTACAAGGCTATAAGAGATGATCAAACCCTTTGAAGGGACTTAATCCTGCCCTGGTACTGGCAAACTGGCAGAAATCGGATCTAAATCTTCACCTTTGGATGCTTCCCTTTTAGTGTGTTTCTCGTGCTTTTGAAGGCTGTCAGCTGTGTGATGTGCTCCAGTTTGCTTTTAGCTTTGCCCTCCGTTATAATGCTTATTTTTTTAAGGATCTTACTGGGAATAGGAGGCCTGTGTATAACAACTGTGCTTGGCAAAGGACTAATTATCAAGTCTGTTCTTGAATGGTGTTCACCTGCCACATAAACCACGGTATGAGTTTGGTAACTGTTCTTAAGCAATGGTGGTAATGTTGCAGTTGTCTTTCATCTCTACGTATTTACTTCCTTTTTACCATGTGACTTCCCTGTTTTCTTTTCAAGTTTTCTTATTTTGTGCTCCATGTTTGAAAATAATCTTCTACTACAACAACTATTTTATGCTTAAAAGTGAATTATGAAAAAACTAGTTTATCTTCCCCAGTTCTTATATTTTCTATACTGCATACAGTCATCTCTACAGTTCAATAATGGATAAAAGAATTAGAGTCAGTCAGAGAAGAATTTTTGTCTTTTGTGCCGTACACATAATGACAAAGAATGAAATTTTGAAAGTGTTCCAGGAAAACAGGTGTGTGTATTGTTGCAGCTAGGGGCGAGAACAGCGTTTGTTCTTAATGACTGCTTGACTTCAACACTACAGATTGCATAAAACCTGTTCTCTGAATTGCATTAAAGCAAGTGGTGTTATGATATTCAATCAAGAATACAGGACAGAGTTGAACTGCTTGAGTCTGCTAACTTTAAAATATGTTTTATTAAAAAAAAAAGTTTACAGGAGATTTTGGCAAGGAAAACTTGAAATGTCTGTAAGCCATAAAAGGTGAAGATGCAAAGAAAACTGTCAGTGTATTCATTTCACCATAACTTCTTTATGAGTTTAGGGAAAAGGGAAGGATGGAGAGAAATTACTTTCTAAAAGTCTGGTAAAATGTCAAATTTTTAATTGACAGTGGGTTTAAGTACATCACAAGACTTGCTTTCTATGTATTTAATGTTTATAAGGAAAACAAGTCTACCAAACCACATGCTTTTGCATGCCCAAATTTCTCAGTGCATAATAGACTATCCTGAGAAGCTTCCATGGTGGTATCGGTTAATAGGGATCACAACTAATGCACAAGGAAAAGTATTCTTTGCCTGGTTTTATGGTATCTTAAAGTGAAATCATTAGAAGAAGAGAAAAATAATATTGACTTGGGCATATTATAAAGAGTATTATGAAGTATAAATCTTCAAGAATTAAACCAGTGGATATAATGATGGAGGAACACTGTATCAGTTTGCATGAGATTTTCCATTTTGTTCAGTATTCACTATGCTACGTGCTGCAGGATGCCAGGTCGACATGCCAGGTTAGGGTGGGGAGGCACTGGGACAGGTTGCCCAGAGAAGCTGTGGATGCCCCATCCCTAGAAGTGTCCAAGGCCAGGCTGGATGAGGCTTTGAGCAACCTGGTCTAGTGGAAGGTGTCCCTGCCCATGGCAGGGGGGTTGAGACTGAATGGTCTTTAAGGTCCCCCCCAACCCAAACCACTCTGGGGTTCTATGACAATGCAGATTACAGAAAGTGGCTTTCTCTGCTTTACCCATAGAACGGGTGTTGCCCGAGAGGTGGCAGAAACAGCTTCGGCCCACTTGTCATTAGACTTCAGTGCTCTTCCACCAAATGAAGAACTTGTTTCCCTCCTGGTTGAGTTTTCAAACCATGTCTCCTCTTGAGTTTGTCAGTAAATGTGACAGTAGTTTTTCTAAACCCTGGGTCTATTACAGAGGAAATCTGCATAAAAATAAGAACTTAGGTTGAAAAGAGAAGCTGTTAAAGGATGGAAATTATCAGAAATTAGATATCCCGTGGAGTTTTAAACAAGCACATACAATGAACAATTTTAATGTAAGAACTATTTTTTTCAATCCCTGCCTTAATGTGCATATTTTTCCATGTATTATAGTGGTGCTGCTGGATCTAGCGAAGCTCTGTTTGCTTATAAGTAATTTATCAGGTTTAACTTAAATGTAGGACATGTGAATCCTTATTTTACTCTGAGAAGGTTTAAGTGTGCAATATTAAGAGTGAGCTTTAGCTTAGCTGATTTTATCTAGCTTTAAAAGTTTTATCACCGGTGAAGTGTGTAGTAATGGTTATGAAAGCAATTAATAACAGTAGTGACAGAATCAAGAGACTGACTAATTTGTCATTATAGATTTTAATGAGGCTTATAATCTAGCAATAAATATACAATATATTCAAAATATGGAGATATAAAAAGGATGATTTATTTAATCTATACTAGTCTGAAAACCAAAGGTTGTAGAAACTAGGCATGTAAGAACATAATTCTTTTTGGTGTTACAGAGCAGAAGAATGAAAATAACAGAGGAAGGGATTTTAAATTAGAAATAAAGGTGGGGGAAACCAATTGTTTAACTTGATTCTACAGACCTTTAAGCACACCAGTAGTTTTGTAGATGTGGGAGATACTTTCTTGTGGACAGTTTTTTTCCCAGCTAAATCTGCTTATTTACCAGAGTGTGGCAATGGTCTCAGGCACTGCACCCCAGAGTTCTTGGAGGATAGGGAGCCATGGAAGTGATAGGAATACTTTCTCCTTGGGAAAAGCTGTCTCAGATTTCAGAGCAAGTTTGTTTAAAGAGAACCAAATATGAAATGTTATTACAACAATTTTATGATTCAGTGTTCAATTTGGGAATTAAGCTTTATTCCTATTTTTTATTATTGTAATATTTATGATGATAATTCTATTATTATGTTTATTATATGGTCTTCCTTATAGGTTTTATTCTTGTCCCTTCTTTCTTGAGCTGAAGTAAGTATACCAGAGTGTCTCTGGACAGGGGTATTGTTAAAAAGTAATAAGCACCTGACAGGATCTTGCCTGAGCAGTGTAAGAGGATGGCTGAAATTTGGAAAATTAATTATAGCCAGTCTTTCCCAAAGGGAAGCTTGAAACTCAGGTGGTGGTGGTAGCATTAAAACAGGAAAGAAAGAAGCAACAACAATACAACAGGACAGATGAGACCCTGAAAAGTAGATTTCGATTCTGTTTGATCAGCTGGAGGTAGGTAAAAAGAAAAAACAAAACCACAACCGAAACTTGACCCTTTCAGGGCTTGTAAGGGGACCCCCATGTTTTGGGGGGCAAGGTCTGAGCTTCGGAGATGCAGTTTGGGAGAGGTTGTCAAGAACCCTTAGAGGACGCATGAGCATGTGTGGGTTTGCATCACACTAGTGAGGAAACTGAAGTAGGAACAGCATGTAGGCATTCTGGGTTTTGATGTCTCTATAATTTTTGTGCTGTCTAAAATGAAATATAATTGCTGTCAGCAAATGTCTGTACTATCTGCCTTGTTTTCCTCAACTCCCAGGTTATTATTCCCAGGAAAGGTAAATTATAAAGCAGGGCGTGCGTGTGGGGAACCTTGCGTTGGGAACGGAAGCACTGAATTTACTTGTCTGTTCTAGAGAATCAGTGTCTAGCATAGGTAGTTGGGAGATGGAATTGATCATCCAGTGGGATCCCAGCCAGTCCTTAGTGGAGTAAAACTCTAGACAGTCATGAACAAGATTGTGAATAAAACTTGACGTGCTAAAGGGAAAACTAAATCTAGTATTACAGAATGGTTTGGGTTGGAAGGGACCTTAAAGATCATCTAGTTACAATCCCCCCTGCCATGGGCAGGGACACCTTCCACTAGACCAGGTTGCTCCAAGCCTCATCCAGCCTGGCCTTGGACACTTCCAGGGATGGGGCATCCACAGCTTCTCTGGGACACCTGTCCCAGCGCCTCACCATCCACTCCAGGAAGAATTTCTTCAGTTTCAAAGTTGCACATGTCTAAGCATAACAGTGATTTGTGTCCCTCAGAGGAGTCTAACCAGGTAAATACATCACTAGATTGGCCTCTGTCTTTGTAGAGGTGGAGAGTATGGAGGTGGTTGCAGGTTCACATACCCCAACTAGCTCTGTTGGGGATGTGCTCACAATGTTCTGCTCATCAAGCACAGCTCAATAACTTAAGGCAAAGAAGGGTGACTAGCAGTGTTCTTGAAATTAATAAATATCTGCCTAGGCACACTGGGCTGGGGTCCTCCTGTGCGTACTGAAGGATGGAGCAGTCTCGTTAGTGCCTGCTGCCTTTGTGGGAAGAGCTCTCATGTTTATAAACAGTGTTTGTGCTCATGTTTGGGTGAGTAAGGAGACAGTGCTTCTGTAAGATGTTGATTTGGCATGTCCTCAACTTGTCTTCATAGAATCATAGAATCACAGAATGGTTTGGGTTGGAAGGGACCTTAAAGATCATCTAGTTCCAACCCCCCTGCCATGGGCAGGGACACCTTGCACTAGACCAGGTTGCTCAAAGCCACATCCAGCCTGGCCTTGAAGACATCCTCAACTTGTCTTCATCGCACAGTTCCCATGACACTGGGGTGCTTCCATTTATTTCGCAGTGTGTCCGAAGCTCATTACAGCAGGCATCGGTGTGTTTTCCAGTGACTCTTTGCTGCTGCTGCAGTACTTCCGGTGCTGTCAGGGTTCGGAGTCAGCCCTTCTGCAATCATTCGCTTTACACAGGGGTAAAAATACACTAATGTAATACTGAATAGGTTATACATTTTTAAGAGGTGCATCGCTAATTAACTTTCACAGAGCCCCTGCAGATAGAGAAGCCAAACTGCTGAAAGTTGCATGGCGAGGCAGAAATGTCGTCAGGATTTCGTATCAGACCTCCTCCCTTTCAGCTCTTTAGGGTAGGATGCCTTGCCACAGTAGTCCCGAGTACTCTCTGGTATAAAATCTTCCGTTCATAAACAGGCGAGAGTGCAGACTAATACTGTGCTGTCTCACATTGTCTGTTCTTTACAGTAGTTTATTTTTGATAAGCTACAGCACATTTTAATGTAATCGTTAACATGCCTAATTTGCAGTCGCACAGTCGTATCAATAATAATGGCAAGTTGTTCACAGGTAATAAATTAGCATCCCATATAACCACCAGATCTATGGTTTTCAGTGTATTGTTTCACGATCAAGAATTCAGTAGTTAAATATACACAGCAGTGGGCTGGGAACAAGCTGTTCATTTTTGCTGCAAGCAGTACCAGTGGACCAGAGTAATCATAGCTCCCAAAAGCAGGACTGATTTTATTGATTTTAAATAGGCTTTCATTATAGAACTGAGCCTATTACAACTGCGAGGAGCGTCACTGCCATTTGTATTCACAGCACTGACTGAAGGGAAGGAGATGGATTGTTGAATGCGGTGCAGAGGATGCTCAGCCCTTGGAGTGTTATATTCTGTTCTGCTGAAACATCTGAATTTATTTAAAAGTACTTAAAGATTTTTTTCCTATGTGGTTAGATTCAGGTCTTTTTTAGAAATGTAGTTAGGCCCAGCTACAGTTGTGAAATTTTAAACTCTGAGGACTTTTCTGAGGAGTAAAGGTCTTGCTTATTTATTGGCATCTGACCTAGGGACAAGCTGTGTTTTGCTGAATTTTTTTTAAAGGACTCTGGAAATGTTCTTGTCTCTCTTATTCTGTAGATTAATATAAAAAAGACAAATGCAAGATCCAGTGAGTAAACTGTTGAGTCTGAGATATTAATGTATGCAAGTTATAACTGGTAACAGCATGTGTTCTTAACTAGAAATGCGTCATTAATCTGCATGAAGCAGTTTGTGGCTATTTGCTGCTAAATTAGTGACACTTAAAAGCAGTCTTTTTTTGTGTTATTTTGAATGATAAAGAAAACTTTAAATCTGTGACAAAAAATATAAATCTATGCACACTTAAGAAGCAGTCCCTGTTGGATTGCTTGGGTTTGTTTTGGTTTTTGGGAGGTTTTCTTTGTTTGTTTTTAAATTAACACCAAGACTTGTCAGTCATTGGACATAATTAGGGCTTCAATGAATGTCTGTTTATTAAACTCAGTGCTGTGGAAAACATTACACTATACTTTGTGGTGGTGTAAGGACACGTTGCTTGTGCTAGGTTCTCTTCACATCCAAATGTGTAACTTCATAGCCCTGCTGAAACATTTTTCCAATGTTACTACAGCAGTTTGGAAGGGTGCTAATGGAAAGTAATTACGGCTTTTTGGTTTTAATGGGTTTAAAGCTGACTTAACATACTGCTTTTTAGATAATTTATTTATTTTTCTTGAAGCCTACAAGTCAAGGTGAATTATGTCGTATATTCCAGCTAAAACCATGTTTTTCTTTTGTGGAATTTTTTTTTAACAAAATCTGGGAATTTAGGCAGGGGATAGGATAAAAACCTTCTGTGAACATTTTTAGAAATGGGCTCTTTAAATATAATGGTGATGCTAAGTAATGAATCAGCTTGGTAAGTACTGAATGATCGAGCCTAGTTACTGTAAAATAAGATCTGACTGGTTTACTTCATTTTACAAAACTTGGGCAAATAGCTTGAATTAAATTGCTTCCTGTTGGTTTCCCCCAGGGCAAGAAGAACCTGCTGTACGCTGCTCTGCTGAGCTGCTCTATCGATTAGTTCTTCAGGTCTAATCTTTACATGGTTATGCTCACTTTCTAGTGTGTTTATGTTTTTGATAGTTGTTTTTCTGAACTTATTGTGTTGCCTTGATAGTCCTCTAGCGGATTATAAACACATCCACGTTAATTCCTTTCCCTAACTCCGTTTGTTGTAGCCAAATGAAGATAATGGGCACTTGTTTACTGTGCTGGTTAGGAATGAGGGTGATGATCGCTCCCATAATTGATACCACGAATCACTGACAATCAAAACTCACACTGTCGGGGTGGCTGGCACCTAAAACCGCCCTAATTAGATGTTTGCAGCATTGGATGCTTTATCACAGCACCTATTGTGATTTTACAGTTTGCTTCTGCAGGTTGGAAAGTGATTTATAGTTTTAATTCATTTTAATAATTTGTGTGCCTTGGAAACACTTGATAGAAAACTTTCTGTTGCATTTAAATTTCCTTGTTATCTGCCTTGCAGTGGCATGAATAGTAGGGAGCCCAGAACATGAATATATTGGAATGCATGAAGTATTTTCAAGGAGAATGCTTTTAAGGTTCAGAATGATGTATGTCAAATGTTAATGAAGGATAAACATGTGGAGGTATTTTGCCTTGAGATGTTTGGAAATCAGGCATTTCTCAGTAGCCTGTGTTAAAAATGCATTTCTGTCATAATACGGGAAATAGAATAAATATTCTGAAATAAATTTTCTATCCCATGATCCAACTTTTTTTTTTCTCTAGTTGTTGAAATTTATTCTACTGGAATTTTGTAATGATGCTGTTTCAGAGCTGGTCTGCACCAGAAGTTGCTACACCAAAAAAACTTATATTTTGTCATCTGTAAACTATTTTTATGTAATACAAGCCTAGAAAGCTTGTGTTTGAAGTATCCATATCTTCTGTGCTGCTTAAACAGCAAATATATCAATTTAACGACGGATTCTCATGTTTTCTTACATACTCTCATAGAATATTGTGATTCAATGTGTGACCTAATATAAGCATCACTGAAAACAGAGATTTCCCCAGACTTCAGAAAAGGAGAACAATGTTAGCCTTTTCTGGGCACCACTTAATGATACGTTACTATTAGGACCACAGACTTTGCAAAATACCTGGCAGTATTATGATAAATGTGCAGAGTGACAGAACTCCGTATTAAAAGCCATCTTACAGGCACCTGGCAGGTAGGTCTTTATGATTCAAGAAGTTGCTGTGGTCCATGCGGCTGCGGAGATCTTAAGTCTTTGGTTGGGTTTTTGCCTTGTCCCTTTCCCCCCCATTTATCCTGTAGGGATGTCGGGAACGTAGGTCTTGGTGCAGTTGCTTTTGTCACTGTGTCTTGCTGCACTTTGTTGGACTACGATAGTGTTGTGCTCACATTGCCAAAGATTCGAGTGATGCCTCACAAACAGATGAACGTGTTTTCGCAGCTACTGCCCTTGCTCCACACTTAGCCACCCGTTGGAGATTTCTTCTTTTAGGATCTCATCCCTAGCATTGCTTACTTGTGTTCAGAACAAGGAGTGGAATTCATTTTCCTCGATAAGCATTTTTGTTGTGCATTCAAGACAAAATATGTCGTCTTTCCTGTTTTAAAAATTGTTCCAGAGTGTAAGCTGTCAAACTGTACGATGGTTATATGGTTTGTTGTGCAGGCCATGTAGCATTAACAGCATGGTTTTGATCCCAATAATTATGTATTTATCCTTTAACTTCCTTGCACAATTCTTTTTTGCAAGGTTGCTTTGCAGAATGCTGAATTGACTTGTTTTATTGCTCACTAGTTATGAACAACTTCTTGTTTTGAAAGAGTCTAACCTGGAAATGCTTTTTACACTTAACACTAACCATCGGGATAAGTGACACACGATAGAATAGCAATGTGATTTTTCTTTTACAGAGGCAAAGGAAATTGTTCTGAAGGCACAGATTCTGGCTGGAGGGAGAGGAAAAGGTATTTTCAATAGCGGATTGAAAGGAGGAGTTCATCTAACTAAAGAGTAAGTCTTTAAAACTGAAAAAGCATAAATAATTTGCTTCTGTTGTAATATTTAAGCTGTTTACAATAGCTATGCGACTGTTTCTTTTAATATCTTCCAGTAAACTAACCTTTTTCCTTTGTAGCCCTAAGATTGTTGAACAGCTTGCTAAACAGATGATTGGGTACAATCTGTCAACAAAGCAAACTCCAAAGGATGGTGTGACAGTTAAAAAGGTAAGATTTTTGCCTCTTGAAAGTTGAGAATGGTGTTCAGCTGCAATTTTGCATTAATATGCTGAGGTGTATGACATACATGGATTTGTTTTTTCATTCCTTCTCCAGTGCTGGATTGATGGCAGCTGGTTGATGAAAGGCAAAGGAAATGTTACTTTTTCTTCCTTTGTGCGTATGTATTTTGTCTATCACTTTCAGCATACCTAGTGGTGGAAAAATAAATTCATTTCTGCTACCTGTGTTGAAGGGAATCCTTTGTTATAGGTTCAGTCTTCATCAAATACATATTAAGTGCTGGCATAACTGTATGTAGCGTTAACTCTACCTGCTTATCGACCTTCTGCTTAGAGAAGTTAATATATAGATGATTACCTGTAGTAAAAATACTATCTGTATTTCATTCAACCTCAGCTTTGGGCAACTGTTAATAAAAGTAGGGACAGATGACTTTGCATGAGAATGATCTCATTTGAAAAACAAAATAGTCTAAAAGTAGATTCTTCCTCACATGTTGCGGATGCAGAGTAAAATGTGGTCGTGGTAGTGGTTCAGCTAACGTGGTAATTCATTTACCTTTACTGGTGAATCCTGCAAGGTACCAAGATTTACTTCAGCCTAAATGTATTGTCTGTATTGGCCTAAGAAGAAGCATAGCTAGGTCTTCGGCCAGATTCTCCTTTACTATTGTAAAAATCCCGAAGTCTGCAAGTCCTAGCAATTGCCTATCTACTCTACGTATTTCTACCTCTTTCTTTGTTTTACTGAGAATGATCTTCATACAGGTATGTAGTCAAGAACCACACACTGTGTTTGGTGCCAGGAGATAATTTGGCATGAGCTGAAAAGAACTGCAGTTCACTTTTAATATACTGTGAACAGCTTGGTATATGAGCATGGGAGGGGAACACCTGTCTGGAAAGATGCTGTCTAATGAGGGCTGGAGGGAGGGGCTCAGGAGGTTCTGCTCCTGGGGAGCAAGATTACCATCACTCCTCATAGCTGTTGTTAAAAAGAAATACTAGATATTAAAAAGAAGAAACAGTATTACCTTTAAGGCATGTCTGTCAGAGATTGTGATAATACTAAGGATATAAAAAGGATAAACATTTCCTGTATTAATGTGCTCTGCTTTGAAAAATTTGTATTGTAGAGGCAGCTTTCTTTTATAAATTCTTTAGTTTTATTCTTTTGCCCTAGTTGACCTACACTGAATACATCAGTACAGGAAATTTCACTCTTTTGTCTGAGTGCAAGTCTGCTCATTCATTTACGTATTCAGTTCTGAAAAAGAAACTTCTAATTTTCTTTGAAGTGGATAGAAATGAAAGAAAGGTATGGGTGTTGGGGTTTTTTGAAATGGATTATTCAAACCATTTATATTAATATGTCTTTTATGCCATGTATAGAATAGCTGTAGATTTCACTTGTAATTTCTTTACTCCCCATCCACATGTGGCTTGTATGAACAGACAGTGGTCAAGAGTAAGCAGCCAGGGCATATGTGAAGTTTAAGGTCAAGTTTACACTACTGAACTTCAGATATTTTTTTGGATGGTACAGGAAAGTATATAGTCTCGATAGACTGTGTGTATTTTTCCTTTGCTATAGAGTTATATGTCCTGAAAAGTTTCCATAGCTTGCAAATATTTTAATATTGATGGATGATAAACCAGTGTAGTGCTCTTCACTGGGAGCAGCTGATCTTCTAATGTGACAGACTTCCATTCTGATTATAGAGTTGGCTTTTAAAAGCCCTTGGCGAATTCATATCTTACATATGTACGTACAAACGTACAGGAAATGGTATATTTGATGATATTTTTGGTGTTCAGATCTTGATTCTTGGTAATTTATGGTAAGGTCATACACCCTGTTTTAAATTAAGTACTCATAACTGTTTGGCCAATGGCATGCTAATACTTTCCCCATTGCTCGGTAGATAGTGAAGAAAGCATGTTTAAAAAGATTCATCTAGGTCATTAAAAGACCATCTTCCATAAAAATTCATGTATTTTAAAACTCTCTATCTTTTTTAAAGTTTGCTCACTCTAGGATCTTCAGAGTCGTTAAAGGAATTGAGGCATTCAGGTCTGTAGTATCAAAACTACAATGTCAAACACTGAAATTTTCATCAAGGGTCAAACTATGGTAATATGATTAAAAGTATGGTAGTTGTGTCTAAGATACCATTTAATCCAGTGGGTACTGTGCAGAAAATGCTGGACAGGCTCTTTGTGCTTGCTAAGAGCAGTGGGGAAGTAGAGAATTAATAGCAGGTGTTCTATGTCAAGGAGTATGCTGTCTCCGTATGTGTCTGTAAGAATATGGGTGTGCACATACACTTAAAGAAAATTGTGGTTGACAAACAAAAAAAAAGGCATGTGTTTAGGGTTTGTGGTTTTTAAACTTTCTGGTGTTCTGGAAAGTTTGAGTGAACACTTACATTTTAAAAAATATTAGGTAATAAATGTCTTTCAGAAGGAAAATACTTATTTAGGCACTTTCTGCGAGGCAAACAATGAGCTACTATCGTCATGGAATGGAAGTCATGTGCCTTTTACATGTATTTGTAAGGAAGGAATAAAAGAGAGAAATTTTCTACAATTAGAATAATTATGGAGCAGAAAATGGAATTTTCAGCTTTCTGTCTCAGCTTGTGCACCTACTACAGAATTTAAAGCATGTTTGTGCTTCTTTAGATTGATGATTCTTAAATAAATAGCATTGTCCTCAGTTCCCTTGTAACTTGGAAGCTGTTTTGTGAGTTTACATAAAATCCTCTTAAGGCAGCTTGGAATTTGGAGAGCCCGGTTATCGGAGAAGACAGTCTTCTCTTATCATGACAACCTGAAAATTTGCTACCTGTGTTTTCTCTCCAAGCAATAACAGAATTAACATTTTGAATATTTGATTCAGTATAAAAGAGCTCTTATAGTAACCCCCGTGAAATTAGATGTGTGACTTAACTTTTAGGTAATGATTTGGTTTTAGGAAGGAAGGCTTGAAGTTACCAAGAAGCTTTAAAGAAGATTGTTTTTTTCCCCAGGACATAATAAATATAAACCTAATGTGGTAAACAGACAATGATGCTTCACATTCTTTATCATAAGCAAAACAGACAAAATATGAGAAAAGTCAACAGTCTGTAGATTCAATTTCACTACTGTTAACGGTTCATTAATGTGTTTGCATTAGTTTTGCTAGGTGAATCGTAGGTAGACTTTAACAAATAATATTTCAAGACCTTGAACACCAACTTCCCTGGCTTTGTTCGGCATCAAACGGGGAGGATGGTGAAGGAAAGTAACTATTGTTGGGAGAAATAAGAGATGTTGCACAGTCTGAGAATTGTTACTCTACAGTAGGTTTGCCTACTACAAAGCAGATAGAAGCAATAGTTTTGTGAATTAAGACGGTTAATTAGCAGTAGAGAGGACAATCACTGGAGTCGGAAGTAGCAGTTGAAAAGATACCTGATTTAATAATGTAAGTTCCACCTGCTGTTCTTGCAAATGTATTCCTCAAGACTCCTCAAGGCCCTGATCCTGAGCACTCTGGAAACTGTCTCAACTCAGACAAATCCAGTAGGACTAGCTGCTTTTGTTTGACTCACATTTTTCAGATATACTGATGCAGGATATGTATGAAGGTGAAAACATGCATGCAGGTAAAAAGACAAATAGCAAATCAAGGATGCTTTCCATGTCTTTGCTTGTTAATTTGAGAAATCTTGGCAGGTAGCCGAGCAATGCTTCTGAAGTTGGGTTTTAGCATCCCTTTATAGTAGCCTAAAATAAGCAGGTTCTTTTAAGTTGTACAGTAGTTTTCGATGTTCTTAGTTGTCTCCTTCACCCTAGTTTTCTTTAGTTTGCTTTTGAACAGTCACTTTAACTATTCTCTTACATCACCCTATGTGCTATGAACAAAGCAAGGTAAATGTAGAAGGAAACAAAATCACTGTAAAGAAAATAACTTCCAAGTCAAAAACCCCGTGAAGAAATAGCATCTTTCCTTCCATTCTGAGCACGGGGGCCTTTATTTAATTCCATGTCTCTTACTTTTTTTTTCCTGTTCTGTTAAGATGTACAGCCTGGCAGAAGGTAAGTACATGCTTTCTTCTGTACTCCCGAGCAGAATGTCAAAAAAGCGACTTGGGTGAAACTATAGTGCATCTTTCTTGTTTATAGTCCTTGAATTATGAAAACCCCAGGAATACTTATTTGATGGAACACATCTGCTGGGTGGGCAGAGTTTTAAGACTGCAGGTGTACACATGCCTCTTGGATCTAAGGAGTTTGAACTGCTGACTGACAGAATGAATTTCACCTTTTGTTTTATTGAGTGATGGTCTTCATCTGCAGTCGTTGTTCAAAACTGACACTTCATAAACAGACCACACTCAAAAGACGCTGCCACTTAATCCTTTTAAATTATATTACTCATAGGGAAGTGATTTTCCTGATTTCCACTACTTCTGTTGAACAGTAGGAAATAGTAGCTCTGCTAAGGAAGATGTAGTTGATTGTCAGAAGGAGAAGCTGTAGTGTTAATTAAATTGCAGAGGTGGCTGCTCAACTTCCAGGTTGAAAAGCAAAACCGCAGTGCAAAGCAGAACTAGAGTCTTTGCACCTGAGATTATGTTCCTGCTAAGGAACAATTACTGATGATCATACGCAGATATTATAAAAAGATTAAGAATATTTGGGGGAATTCAGTATTCTCGCATCAAAACAGTTTTGTGAGTCCTTTACCAAGTGTAAGACTACTTCACCCCTGAAATTGCTTTAATTGCTATTGTTAAACTATTGCAAAAATTGACAGCTCAGAGGAAGAGGAAGGTGTTGTAATGCCGATGTGGAGAGGACTTTGGCTTCAGCATATTTTTGGGGGGAGTGAAAACATTGTAACAAAGTATTTATATGGGCCATTTTCCCCTCAATTTTAATGTGACTCCTTGAAGATTCCAATCACGTAGGATTTGAATCATCTTTGTTGTGTGCTGAGGGATCTGTCAGATACCAGTATGAAAGGGCTCTGTAGTTTATAGTAATAAATGGAAATGAGTAGCTCTTTGGAAAAATAACTTTTTATATTTCTAGAATGTGTCTGTATCTGAAGGTTGCGCATCTGCTTGTCTCTCTAAACTGAAGGTAAAAAGCTGGATGGCGGAATTATCTGTAAACCATTTCCTTAGGAGATACTTAGGCAGGGCAGGAATTCAGTGCTGAGATTATAAGTGTAGGATGGCCTGTCAGAATGAGGGTGAGAACTTAAGCCAGAGGCTTTACTGGTGAGGAATGACGCCACTGATGCAGTGCATCAGAAAGCCAGCGTACCCTGTCTCACATCTGTGTGATCTGCAAGACTGTAGTCACTTGTGAATCAAGTTTTTCTGGGAGAAGCATGTTAAAGTGCTTGCTGGGAATAAAAAGCTAATATGGAGATCCCCTTTATGGACAGAGCATCAGCTCCGATTCTCTTCTTGGTACAAAACCAACTATTAGGTGTGCCTGGTTTACACTGCTTGTTAGGTACCCCAGTGAGAACAGCAGCATCAGGGTAGTCTCTTATTTAGGAAGAAAGGATTTCTTGGGGAAAGAATCTTTGGGTTGTAATACCTCGTAAAAGCAATGAAAGGAACATTTCTTCGTGGGATGGCAAGTAGCAAACCGCTGCGGTTTAATGCAATGCAGAAAACGTGAGCCACACTGTTCCCTGCTTGATCACAGCAAAGGGAAATCCTGCCCCTTATTGGGTCTGTTAATTTGTAAGTGCTTTTTACATTGCAAAAGATTTTACGGCATTCACTGTTCTTGACACCTCAAGGAAGCAAAGCACTGTTCAGGTTAAGTGTCACCAGCCAAATGGACCAGGCAGAACTCTTGCTGATTTTCTCTTCCCTGTATTTGTTCGTAGGTGATGGTTGCAGAAGCCCTGAATATCTCCAGGGAAACATACTTTGCGATTTTGATGGACAGAGCCTGCAATGGACCTGTTATGGTTGGCAGTCCACAGGGTGGTGTCGACATAGAAGAAGTTGCAGTTACTAGCCCAGAACTTATCTTTAAGGTATTAAAATACTATTTTACACTAAAAATTTTCCTTACCAGTCATCCAAAAGAATATGGATTGCTTTCTCCTTTCATTTTTCCTTTTTGCATGTATGGAAAGAAGACAGTAAGAATCATAAAAATAATGTTTCCCCAAATAAGGGATCAGACCTGCCATCTATTAAATGAATGAAGCATGTTTAACATCCAATTTTGTTAGAGTTTAGGTCTCCCATCTTGATTTAGAAAACAAGCTTTTTGACTGTTACGTGATATGTTAAACTTAATATCTGAAATGTTTAATGAGTGAGTTTCACTTTCAGGAAGGTACACAGTTTTTTCACGAGTGGGTTGGTACCAATGTTTCTATGGTTGTTTTTTTTAATTGACAAAGTTGTTAATTATTTGTATCTGGATGACTGTTGCATCTGAAATCCAACTGTTGTAATTGCTTTCTTAATGATGACTACATTTAAGTATTTTTTATGTTACTGTGGCATGATAATGAGTAGACAAGCTATTCATCTGGGGAAATAATTGATACAATCAAGTATAATTATTCAAAAAATTGTAAAAATATTTAATGTGCATTTAAAAATTATATAAACTTCACAGTGTTACTGGGCAGTGACACCACTGACTTGAAAATATTCCAGAAGATGTCATAAAAATTAACAGACTAAATATTCGTCAACGCCATCTGTACAGTAATTAAAAGTGAAAACTGGTGTCACATTGTCTTGTCAGCATGCCACCCTGAAGAATTATATATTTTCTGGAAGGACTGTTTCATAGCCGGTGTGGTAATTATAACATACCCTATAGGCAGCTGCTATAGCCTCAGTCTCTGAGAACTTTGGCAAACAGCCATGCTTTAATTACTAATTTGCAAATGTATACTAAGTGTTTTCCTTTTGAAGTTATAAACCTCCATTCCGATGGAATATTTAGTTATATTTATGCACGTTGTTGTTACAGGAGGAAATAGATATTTTTGAAGGTATTAAGGATCATCAGGCATTGCAGATGGCAAAAAGTTTGGGATTCAAAGGACCTTTGCAACAGCAGGTAACTTGACTCTACTGCCTCAGTTTTTACTGAAGATGTTTTAGCCCAGCTACACGATAAATGTTTTCCAAATAGACGTGAGAGGCTATGATCAGGACCCCTTTGACATTATAAATATTAAATTGCACCTATGTAATCAACATCGGGCTTTAGCAATTTAAAGGTCCTTATTGCTCCCAAGTAAAAGTCCGTGGTCTTTGAAGCAATTGGTGGCAACAGGCTGTTACACCACGTGGGATTATTTTGATTTCATTGGAATTCCATGTTTTGAGAATTTGGCCCTTAATAGGGGGAGAAGTAAGAGTGTATATCTGTGCAACTGAAGCCTATTTTCTTTTCACGAACTTCAATTCAAAACCAAAAGTCTGCCAGCTTATTGTCTTTTCAGTATCTTTTTTTATATGTGGTAGAATTCCACACTGTACACGAATATGTAAGATATTTTGCCTTTATGAATAATTTTTCAGAGAAGAAAAAGCTTGTTTAAGCTACTTTTACTGTTTTTTTTCCTTTAGTATCAAACTGTCATTTTTTTAGAACTCATTTATTTTTAGTTCAGCAGTTTTAATTATTTTCTATCCCAACCGTGCAATTAAAAAATACATAATCATTAAGTTGATTAACACACATTTGAAGATTTAGCTGTATATCTAATGAGGAGGAATGATTATGTAGAACCTTTCAACCCTTGAAGAGTTGTGGTACTTAATAATTAACAGCAATATATGGACTTTTCAACAATGTGTTTAAATAATGCTGCAGTAAATGCGTTTCTTTCCTTGTGCTATCAACTGAAAGGAATTTACTGAAGCATAGGGACATAGTTTTTATTCAGAAAAATCCTGGTATTTACTTATACATTTGCTATTTCTGTGCTGGGAATTTATGCTTTGCCTCGAAGAGGCTCAGTACTTATAGACCTTGAGAAGGAGAAATGTTGACATTAAGCTGCCTGATTTAAAGGGATGCTGGAAGATGGAGCAGCCCTTAATAAAAGTAACATGATTCTGGTGATCTGTTAAAGTTACAGCAGTGTCCTAGAGCAATAAGAGCTTTTCAGGTTGCCCAGAATCGGTGTAGGGTGACACAGTGGGACTTCCTCCCTAGCGTCACTGTTGATAGCCGTAACCATGTGGCATTAGGGTAGTTTGTCAACCAGAGCGTCCGCACCAAGGAAACTGCTGATTTAAAACTGATATTTTTTTTTTTTAAATCAAAACCACGGAGAATGCTTCAGTTGATGGCTTCTGGGCAGGGGATGATGACTTCATCTGCAAACTTATTTCAGCTAATAGGTTGTCAGTGCTTAATGAACCAAAGGGATTTTTTTTATCGCATGTTCATGTTGCTGTTGTTTAAGTTGTTCTGTTAATGGAGAAATATTGTAAGAACAGAAAGACTTGGAAGTTAGTAGTCAGTCACAATACTTTTGGCCACAGAACCAGTCATAGAGATAAATGGTGAGGAACAATAAGGAACAAGGAAGAGCATCTTGTAAAGATTAAACAAACATGCTTCTGACGTAATTTCTCCAAGAAAACATTTCAGACTGGTGAAGGAAGGATAAATATTTTTTTTTTCTGAAGCCAGTAACATGCACGTACTGCTTTATGGTTTCTGAATTTAGACTGATTAACGTGAATGTGACTTAGATCTCAGCATACTGGAGAATATGCCATTATGAACTGTTAGGCACTTTTGAAATTAAACTTGTCATAGTAAACTTGCTGTTTATTTTGTAGAAAATCTCCAGTTCGTATAGTCTTTAAATGCACATTTACTAAACTTTATGCTGTAGCATAATGCTACATTATTGCTATTTTAAATACTATATAAACATGATAAAGGAAAGCGAAATAAAAGCAGTAATTATTTAGAGCTAGTGTGCAATATCATACATTAAAAATAATCAATAATGGTTTACCTTTGCCTTGAAAATGTTACCTTTTATGTTTCTGTGTGGTAATTATAAATCGCTTGATCAAATTTAGGCAGCAGATCAAATTAAGAAGCTGTATAATCTTTTCTTGAAAATTGATGCCACTCAGGTTGAAGTGAATCCCTTTGGTGAAACTCCAGAAGGGCAAGGTAAGAAATTGAAGGAAACAAATGAATGCATTATAATTTATGCAAAATATAAATTAAATTGCATAGAAGGCTGTAGCAGCAGCTTTGCATTAATTTTATTTTGTAATGTAATTTAAGAAACATTCATAAATATTCCCATGGCAGATTTTACATTTCAATACCTTTTGTTATTTAATCCAAATACTCGAAGTATCAGTTTCTACATGTTATTCTTGGTGAGAAACAGCAACCTTTTCTGCTCTTCTGCTCTTTGAACAAAGTTGGGTTTTTCTTGGGTTTTAACAAAAAAAAAAAATCCAAGACAAATTAATGTTACTGAACATCCTGAGATTGTGTGGAAAGAAACTTGCTATTTTATGTTTTTAAACACAGAGGTGAATTAAAATACTAAGTGCATGACTGCAACCTACTAGAGCACAGGAGAAATTCCAGCTGGAATGGCCACTTAGCTACATCCTTTGGGAAGAAAAAAGGGTAATTGATCTGCTTCCATCACGAATACAGGGCTAAGAAGATATAGGGTAAATAAAAGGAGCTGGGTTAGCTTGCATGTCATTTTAGTAGTTGGTTTTCCAGCTGTAACCCTTTCTTCCCCCTGTCATTTTGTCCAGTTAACTTGGACAAAAGAGAAGAGGGACTAAAGATGCCAGGGGTATATTGACAGAGCGTAGGGCTGGTCCGAGTGGATCGTAGTTACCACCTCACTCTTTCATTGATGGCAGACTATTTATACCCTTGCATTCATTCCTAATGCCAGTATTTTACGGTATTCGTGCCCCTTCTGTTTTATGTCTTCTCTTTAATTTAAATAGGTAAAGGTGAGAAGTTGTGGAGCTCGGGGGGAGCTCGCTGAGAGTTCGGTGTCCAAGGAGGCTGCAGTTCCCAAGCACTAGTGACTTTCTAGTAGAGGCCCTACCTACAGTGTAGTTTTGTGATTTCAGAGAAGTCTTTGACACTGGGAAGTGCTGGTGGGTGTTTCTTGACAAACATTGGGAAAGAATACTCAAGACAATTCCCGTTTTTAACCAGCTTTATAAGATATGCCTACAGATCAAAGTGGAAACTAGTAAATGGGAAGAGAAGGCTTTATACGCATTTTAACAGACGTAAGGAATGTGGCTGCTTAATTGCAGTTTTAGCAGTCTTTGGAAAAAGATCACTGCTGTGTCAGTTAAGATGGTGAGCTCCTCATAGAAGTCAGTACCAAAGGAAAGAATTAGCATTTTAAAAATACTTTTTATATGCCTACAGCTAGTTTGTAAAGTAAACAGCTTTCCACTAAAAATCCATATTTTTGGCTCAGTTGGTTAGTAATTCAAAAGCTGAATTGTGGCTCAAACCATGCAGTCGCTTCCAACCGTCCAACTTTGTTTTTCCCTTTTTATTAACAAACCAAATGCAAAAGAATTGGCAGAGAATTGTCCACAGCTTGAAAGGAAAATTCTATTCGTAGTGTACTCTGAGAAAGCTCTAAAAGATACAAAAACAATCCTTCCCTGCCCCGTTTATTAACACATCTTATAATGTGCTGCTCGTTGTTTAAAAGATGGGTTCTGGGCCACTAAAATGGCCTATTGTAAAATGACATCGTAAAAACAAATTCAAAAAGAAATATGTTTTCTGTTGAAGTATATGAGGATAATTTAGAGACAATGATAGTAATGATGAAATGTGTGTTCAATTATATTTTGTTTTACATAATAACCTAAAAGCAGCGTAAACTAAGTTATAAGAAAATATTTAAGACCTAAATGTATGCGTTCTGCTCTTTGAGCCTTTTCTTCTCTGACCTTTCTCAAAGTCCTTCTTGGTTGGGTTTTTTTGGTGTTCTTGCCACCAGAATCCTTTAGGTCTCTGGACAGACTTTACCTCATGAGAATGAATTTCACTGAATGCTTTAACTCTTTATTTGAGAATCTTTCGCGGCACAGTGTGCTCAGATTTCCAGCTCATTTTGAAGCACCCTAATAACGTGCACGTTGAATCAATAGTTTGTGTTGTAAACCTCGTTCAGCTTAAAAAATGTCAGTCAAATTCTTAGAAACTAACTCTAGCTCCATTGGTGCAGATGCAATTTGTGAAGTGTGTGAGAGAGACAAAAAGCCCTGCTGTTGACCAGTGTAGTACTACTGTAGGCTGTATTTTACATGGAAATGGACAGTTGGCCTTCAGAACCCAATAGACTCTGGCTTTTCCCTGCCCTTTAAATAGATCCATTGGCTTCATTGCAACCAGTTGGGAGTGAGGTGAGACAGACGCTTTCATTCTGTGTTGCACATTGAAGTTGAAGCAGAACAGTTCAACACTGTTGACCTTTTGAGGATAAATGGGACCTTTAAAATAGGTAAAACAAAAACTGCTGTAACTTCCTCACAGATTATGATGTTCACTACAGATTCATTGGTACATTTGTCTGCTATGACTGATGTACTTACCAGGTTGGTTTTGTGGGTTCAAGACACCACTGATATTGTAAAAACAAAATTTCCTTCCTCAGAACTTAATGAAGTAATTGTTTTTGCAGAATAATTGACCAAGATACCTTACAGTACAGGGCGGTATGGAAGGTATTCAGTAGTCCTTATGCTCAGTCAGATGTCAGCGACTGGGACAACTATGATAGTTGCCTTCTGTCGAGCAGAGAAATGAGCTTGAGGTGAGCTGTTTTTGCCAGGAGTAGGCTGTTCAGATATTCACGCTTGCTGGATCAAAACTAGCTCAGATGACTAGCATAGAAGCACTTCACTATTCTATTATTTTAGCAGAGCAAGGGACAAAATCCCAAGTTCTGTACCTACATCAACTCAGCCATGTAATCCTGCAAAGAAAACAGTTGATTATGTCTTGCGTATGGACTGTAGTCATGTATAGACGCTGAGAAGGAAGAGATGGCACTGTCCCTCTGGAATAGGGGCATCATTGAGATGCTGAGAACATACTTGGCTGGGTACGAACACAGAGGGAATATTGGTAGACAAGTAGGGGCAAGTGTAGGAGAGGAAGAGAAGGCAAAGCTGGTGGTCCTAAAGAACTATGGTGGTACCAACTTCGCGTCCTTTCTGGAGTCCTATCAGGTAGCACTACTGAAAAATGGACTGATTTGGGTAGGTCGCCAGATTAGCTTTGGTGGAACGGCTGTGCATATGTAGCGAGAAGGGCTTAATTTGAAGGATGTTTTCCCCATGTGTTTTGCATCCAGGAAGCTGAGGAGCAGAAATGGAGTGGGTTTCAAGCTGTGAAAGCCATCTTACTGGCAGACATACACAGAAGTCTTCCTGTGCTTATTTCTTTTTTGCTAGCAGTTACGACGTCTGAAATGACTTAAAGAAGAAGAAAGAAACAACAAATGGAGGAACATTTCAGTAGCTTAATGCACTTACTTCTAATGATAAAATAAGTCTCTATATGAAGGCCATTATTCCCATCAAAGTAACAGTTAAGACGGATTTATTTCTTGCTGTGTTTTTTGTTTTTCACTTGTGTGAATTTCCATAAGAAAGTACATCGTCATATGTATTTCCTCTTGTTTAATTTTGTGGTGAATTCTGTTTTAACACTAGTGGGTCAGAAGCCTCTAACTGCCAATTTCTTTGGGATTTTTTGTTTTGTTTGCTTTCAGTATAAGCTGTTGAATTGGCAGATGACAAAAATCCTGCACCTCTAGCAAAAACAATACTTTCCATGAATATAAGTGTTGGAGCTTTCTTTGATATTTGTTTAGAAGAAAATTTCATTTGTATAATCTGTCATGCATGTAACAATGTGCTTTTGATGGTGAAAATTGTTTGATAAATATTAATAGGTGTTTTTTCCTACTACTTTGTACAGGATGGCCTTTGTTAAAGGTGAGATGCTATTAATTTGACATTGAGGATGTTCATGTGTAAGGTAAACAGAGCTCTGAAGCTGCACATTTATTTTAGCTTTGAGTTGTTTTAGCAATTAAAGGAACTGAAGTCTTGGAAAAGAAAAATAGTACAGGTCTCAGTTCTTAGTTAAAAAGAAATTAATGCAGCTTTGGAACAGTACAAACATATTATGAACTCAGTTTCTCCTTTTGGCAGATACCTGGTCAACCATCATGTGGGTAAAATCTAGACTCTTCCAAGAGAGATCTAATATATGCAAACACTCATGAATAGCTTTCTGAAACCAGAGTCACTGAGCCCAAATTTGATCCTGTTTTAATTTACTCTGGTATTGCTTACAAATCAAATGTACTTAGAAAAATCACAAAACCCCCCAGCAACATTTGGATATCCAAAACAACAAAGCCAAATGCAAATCAAGACATACAATTGAGACTCTCGAATTTGCGTAAATGTTTTGATTACTGTTTGCTGGATATTTTGTCCTAAGATAAGGAGTTATATATTAAAAAAAAAAGGTATTTGTCCATTAAAAAGGTTGTGGGATTAGTTATTTTAATTGATGCCTATCTATATCAAAGACTAAATTTGTCTTTTAAATTGTGATTGTACATGTCTCTGCGACTAGAGGCCAATGCTCATGAGCACGTGCATCCCTACCATGTATGTTTTTCAATGGCAATACAGATCAAAGCACAACAGAAAGAAAAACTATTTGATATTTCTGGATGCAGCATTTTGAAGGTGCTTAAATCTGACTGGTGTGTATTGAGAAATCAATTTTACTTCAGACGGTAATTATAATATGGATATAGTACAAATCAATTTACTTAAATAGTGATATCAGTATATAGCCTTCCATTTACTTAGAACATGTTAATCTAATGAGGTGTTTGCCTGTGCAAACCCACAAATATAAGAAGTTAGTAAACAGACAAATAACCAGTTCACGCTGCGTGCATTTCTCCTCCTGGTTGTTGTTATGTATCACATCTACAAGCTAGTCTTTGGTATCTATTATTTAATATAGTCAAGTTTCAGCTACTTTTTGATTTGTTTTTACGACCATAGCAGATGTTCATGTCAATGAGAAGTTTTGTATTTACTTTTTAAATTTTCTTTATTTAAAAGTCATCTTTTGATAATTTTTGACATACATTGGCTTGAAGTTGTTTTAATTTAGATCTTTAGGGAAATAATATGTGTATAGCCAATAACATTATGAATTAAAAATATTAAGAAAAGCATTTTGTGCATTGCTTAATTATGAACGAGTTCATGTTACCAAACGTTGCTTTGGATTGCTAACCTGTTACCTCTTACATCTGTCATACTTTCAAAACATCAAGTAGAGTCTCTTAGGGGATTGCTGCAGACCATCTGTCCACACCTTAAATCTGCCTTCAAAACTTATGGGAACTTTGTTGAAAGCAAATGTAGATCGTGATCCCTTGACAAAGGCTCATGGCTGTGTAGTGTGGAGATGCTTGCTGTACCTTTTCTCAACATAGGATTTCAGGAAAACTCACCCTTCTCTACTGGACGCAATGCTACAGCTTCAGCTGATCAGATGTTGAAAGCAGCATCAGTCCCTAAGCAACCTCTCCCCCTCCTGTGTAGTTCATGTAATATTTCAGAAGCTCTGACTAACTGTAATCTCTAAATGCCTCTGTATTGTTTTATATTTTTTTTCTTTAGTTGTTTGTTTCGATGCCAAGATAAACTTTGATGACAATGCAGAATTTAGGCAAAAAGAAATATTTGCCATGGATGACAAGTCTGAAAATGAGCCTATAGAGAACGAAGCTGCCAAATATGACTTAAAATATATAGGACTGGATGGAAATATTGCTTGCTTTGGTAAGAACAAATAAATCCAGAAGACATTCGTAGAGACATTCATACTTGTTTGGTGTATTGAATTAATTCACAATCTGACATTCAGTCCACTCTTAACAGTATTTCAGACTTTTGCTGAGGTTGTCTGTCCTTCCACAAGTTCTTGCAGGAACAAAACTAAAATTGTGTTGAAAGTGTGAGGAAGGCCACAGCAGCTGGGCAGGGCATGTGTCATGTCAGAGAGAAGGCAGGCTAAAGAAGAAGCTTGGGGGGTTTTCCTGTGCTGAATTTTTAAGCTGATGCAATTGGTCTTTCCAGTAATTAAAAAAAAAAAAAGAAACCCACCAAACAAGAAAAGTCATCAAAATTTAATCATTAAATTTCAAAAATGAGACTGTGTTACTCAGATGGCACTGCAAAAGTGTGTGTCTAAGAACATGATATTCCCATTTACAATTGATTATTGAACCCCGTTTCCCTTTAAGGAAAGCTGCTAAAGAAGCTGCTTGGTTCTTAAAAGGAAAATCCCAGTTTCTTTTTTTCCTGAAGTTTCTGTAGAACAGAAGTTACTCTTGTGTTTAGAAGAGATAAGTAAAAGTCAGCTATGCTCTAAATAGTTTTCATTATGTAGAAATTCTTTTAGCCAGTACAACATTTTGTTATGAATCTAATTGAATTAGTTGGTTTATCTCAGCTTGGTGAAGCGACTGGTTTTAGAAAATGTCCAGTATTTTCATTGCTTCAGTGTGTACTCTAACCACAAATCCAGAAGATACGGATAATGTGTTGCAGTTGATTCAGTAAGCGACAGTGAGATTTTAATCTCAATTTAAACAAAAAGCAAACCCAAAACACCCTCAAACAATAATTGGCAATGCTACACTACTTTTTTTTGGTATGAGATACTGCTGTTGACTTTCTGGTGACACAGAAGTCTTACATTGCCCAGCAGGAGGGACTTACTGGGGACAAGCAATTCACATCTACTTTTCCTAGCTTGGAGGAGGTTCGTGCCCATGGGATTGCTTCTAGGCTGGTGCAAACACAAAATAAAAGGCAATTTCAGGAGTGCCTGACATCTGTCCCCAAAACTTGGTCATCTGTTTTACTGTAACACAAAACATCATCTACTGCTCTCAGAATGATGGGAGGGGAGCTTAAGGAGCCAATATGGCCTCCTTGGACAGAGTTTGTGTCTCTTGTTTGTTTCTTTTGGGGTTTTTTTAATTGAATTTTTTGCATTTTCACAATTACCATTCCCATGCTAATTACATGGTTAAGGGAAATATCCTTGAATAGTTACAGACCTATTTAAAAATAAATATTTATGTAACATTTTGCGCCACGTTAAGCGGTTGTGCTGACACATTTTAAGCCTTTTCACAAATCTTATATGCTTTTATGTGAAATACAAGCATGTGTTGTTTACAATTACAGTCAATGGAGCTGGACTTGCAATGGCAACATGTGATATAATATCCTTGAACGGTGGAAAGCCAGCCAACTTCTTGGATCTCGGTGGAGGTGTGAAAGAAGCACAAGTATATCAAGCATTCAAGCTGCTGACTGCTGATCCAAAGGTAAACATGTTGTTCTGGGGACTAGAAGCTTCCCCTTACAGCAGTAGAGCTGTGTTACAGGACTGTGAATGGCGTGCTGAGAAATGCAGGTGGTGGTGTGAACATCAAGGATGCGTTACTAATGGGCTGATGCAAGAGGAAAATTATTTCCTGTGAGCCACTGGACTGATTTCAGTTCCCGATCCACACCTAGGTTTGATCGGTCTTGAGTGGGTGCTTTCTCACAGCAGTTCAGCACAGAAACACGGATGTGGTAATGCTAGACATTGCAGTGCTGAACTTTGAACGTCTGGTTCCTAAAGTGGAATTTGTGGAGAGCTTTAGATACTTAAGATATTATTCCTAAGAGTGTACTGCCACGGTAGAGTGAGAAGGAAAATGTAAATTAAGCAAATAGCTGATACTGAAAGCTTATTTGTAGTCTCTTTAGCTTGAATTTTATAAAATATCTGAATCTGCACTGCAGGATAGTAATCTGTGTTTAATTAACATTCACAGGCTGGAACCATAGCCTGGTAAGTTCTAACATTTTCTTCTGCAGATGGAGGTACTGTTGCTCTTTTCTTTTTGGAAAAACAGAAGACATTAGTCTGTGTGTAGTGAGTAGAAGTTATTTCTAGAGATGCATGTTAGCATGCTGAGGTCATTGGTCCTCTTTGCAGACAGAAGCAGAATGTCTGCTGAGAGAATATTGATCAGGCGTAGGCGCTGGAGCAGTGCCAGCTGACCATCTCTGCCAGCACGGAGTTACGCTTTTGTGTGTAGCTAGGACTTTAGTTGCTGTAGATTTTTTTTTTTTTTTTTTACTAATGAAAACCTGTCAAAGAGCTTTGATCATCTTTTCCGTCTTTTGCACCTAAGCATCTCTGCTCAAGTCCTAATTTCAATGTTCTGCTTCTTTCTGTGGATCTGTCTTTCTCCTTTGTTTCTTTTCTGTGATTCCATCCATTTTCCCCATGTTCATTGTGTCTGATAATAGCTCCTCTAAATACCACCTTCCTGTGAAAATTGCATTGCTGTAATTGTATATCCTGTGTCGTAGTAAGTGATAAAATGTTGTGATTTTTCAAATAGAGGAGGATGTTTTTTGCAACAAAATTTTTAGGCAAAATCAAGAAAATTTACGATATGAAATAAGCACAGGTCAACTTCATATTGTAATTCTTTTGCAGTTGTTAACTCTCCTTGCATGTTTTTAGGTCATGTAGTACCGTGATGGCTCGACTGTACTAGAGTCATCTGCAATAATTAAAACATCATTCCTGGATCTTTTTGCACTCCTATAGACCTGGATTGTGCTGACCTTTTGTTTGTAGAGGTGTAGGTTTGTGTTCTTCTCAAGACCCACAGGAAGAGAACTGGTTGTCTCCTTCTACTTAGTGATCCTGTAAGCTTCGAATCATTAACATGCCTAAAAGAAACAGAGCTGGAGAAGTAGAGATGCAAGATACCTTTCCTGAGGCAGGATGGGACTTGGGGTTCATGCTAGAAAACCTTCTAATGACAGTTTGCTTCATTGCCTGATGTTAGTAGACAGTTATGTGTGAGTTTTAACTATTCTCAGGACATTGCATGAAGATTTGTTTGTCTGTTTGAGTTGTTCTGAGGTGCGTGCTTTGTATGATGATCAAGGTTTGGCTGACCTGTAATTTAGTTCTGAAACTTGTATTAGTGCTGGAGAAGCAGGTGCAGTAAAGTCTTAGATACACAACTTAGATGATGATTACTGCTATGCAAAATAGGTTCTTCTGTCTGCTACAGCGCAAACAGCAGGTATTAATTTTGGTGAGGAAACTTAGAGTTTAAACAATTTTAAAACAAGAAAGTGTTTCAGTAGCTCTCAGCTATATAACATCTGCATGCCCAACATTTGACTTGTAAATGTATCCTATTTTATATTCTGCTTATATATTACTACCTAATACTAGGTGCTTGCACCAGGGCCGGTGAAGCTATGCCAGTTGAGACAGCGGGGCAAAGTAGAAGGTAGCGTGGAAGGGACCTGAAAATGATTCCTGCTTGTGTCTGTGCACAGCTGTAGTGTGCCATTCCTGACTTTGGCCAAAGATGCAGAACGCTTCAGCCTAAATGCAGCACAACTCATTCCTCATTAATTTGTTGCCCCCTCTCTTCCTTTGGAATGGCTCTTCTGATAGTTTCTCCATTCACAGGAAGAATGACAGCTCCGCTGCCTTTTCCCTTTTGTTCTCCTCATTGCACTCCAGGCAAAAGAGGCAGGATGCCTGCTTAGAGTCCTCCTAGATGGTGTTATTTGGTGTGGTGCAGGGGAAAGAGGGCACTTCTGAAAGCTCTCAGCTCCAGATGCTGGTGCACACACATAAGTGACAGTATTGTTGGCCACAGAAATTGTGGGGTTTATCAAGATTTAATGCTGTCACCCATTTTAAGTTATTAACATTAGTTCTTTTGAGCCTAGCGCTGCACCTTGACCAGTCATACAGCTCTTAGCCCCGAGAGGCCTGCCAGGTTTAAGTGAATCCTTTTGGAACTGTTTCTTGTCAGCCCTTTCAGTTTGGCTGATTTTGCCTTTATTTTATGGGCCTGTGACCATCAGCAATACTATTTCAGTTCCACATGACATCAGGTGAAAAACTTCTCAATGATAACTGATGGAAGTATGCATGAGATTAAATTAGGATTAGTGAAGATACACTGATACCCCAGTACATAACAGGGAACTGAAGCAGCCCTGGAAGTTAAGCCAGCCTAAATTCAAAGCCCTGGTTTTTCTTACTGTTCTGCAGTTGAATATTAATATGTTTACTAGCTATTAAACAAATAAACATTTGGTGGTTTATTTCATTTTGTTCAGAAAAGGTAGAAAATGTCTTGTATTTCCTTTCCTCATACACCATATCCGTTAACTTATCAGTGAGATAATTGAATGAATCCTCTCTTTTCTTAGCTAATAGTAGACTTTCAATCCCAAGAGTCACTGTGGCTAATGCAGCATTCGCAGTTTGTATCTGGTCAGTCATTTCCCTGCAACCTTTACCCTGATGCCCACCTTGTTCAAGAAGATAAAAATTTTCTCTTGGGAACTTGAGCGGCAGTTTGTTGTAAATGTCTCCATACAACATTAAGCCTCTGATGAATGAACAAACAAACAAAGAGTCTGCAGGGCTGTAATACGGAGAAGCACTGCCTTTTAGTTGTGCTGAAACATGGTACAGGCAGTGTTAAAGACATTACAAGGGATCTTCCAGAAGGGAATGTTCAACTGCACTTTGAAATAGATCTTTTCTCTCTCTTCAGTTGTCTTTAAAATGTCTATTTTGTATTAAAGCAAAACTATACAGCTATGTCATGATTTGACTTAGAGAAGCTGGGGTATTGTTTTTGAGAAAAAAAAAAATGAATGAAGACTTTGGTTTGCTGCTGGTTTAATCTGGCTGTTGTCAGTGTCTGTAATTCTTTAAAAATAAATAACTAAATAAAGAGGCTTTTGTTGTGAAAGGTTACCTACTGGCTTTTGGATGGAAATGCTGTCTCTGGAGTCAGTGACCCTTTTATAGTCTGCTGGTCTTGTTTGCAGTCTGCCATATCCAATACTTCCTAGGTCAGACAAGTCATTGCAATGGTTCTGAGTTCCTTTCTTTTCACTATCTAAATTCCAGATTTTTTTTTTCTTTTCCTGTTTCCTGCCTGTCTTGTTTCTATGAGTTTGTGCCCTGCGTTTGCTTTGGCAGAAAATGAACTGTCTTCCTCTTTTCAGGTGGTAATAGGAAAGGGAAAGATGGCTCAATCCTGAGTGTTCAAGCTGCTTCATTGCTTTTCTTTGTCCCACAGTCAAGTAGAAGAGGTTGTCTCCTTCAGTATTTCCAAGGTTCTGAGTGATGCCTGGCTCTCCTGCATGTATGAAGTGCTGTTTCAGCCAGCCTCACTGGAGTCCTCATCCTTGAGTACTCTCACATCCTTACCAAGCTCAACAGGTCCTCGTTTGTTATTTATACTGAAGACCTGACCTGTCATATTTACTACATGATGAGTGTTTGTAGGATTCAACACAGTTTTGGAAAATGCTGAAAGCTGAAAAAATAGTCTTGTCAATAAATCTGCTGTCCAGGGCACCAAAGTTTGGTTTCCGTCTTCACCCTCTGCTTTGGCTTTGAGTGGTTCCACATATCTGACTCCTAAATTCCTGCAGGTTTTTCTCTCCCTCTTTTTATGCACGTTGCAGAGAAAATCAACATCGAGTCTCAGATGTCAGGCTGGCTGAATCGTGGTTTTGAAGACCCTAATGAATATGACAGCCCATAATGACTAGGCTCTTGGTGAGATGTATTTAGTGACTACAATTAAGCAAAGGCCAGAAGCATCTTTCTTACAACCCGAAGCAAGTCACATCCTCTACCTTCTTCTCCCATGCTGTCTTGACAGAATAAAAATAATGTTGTGTGGGTTACTGGTATAGGAGAATAGCCGATGAATGCTGACATAAACAGGGTGTGTGCTTGAGGAGCGACCCAGACATAGGATTGCATAGTCTCTCCTCAAATATCCCAAATTGATGTCTGTAAACTCATATCCAGAGAGTAGTTAATGTCAAACAGATGCAAAACTTACTTTGGTTTTTTTCTTCAGCTATTCTTTAGTTCAAACTCAAATTATTGTTTTGTTAATACAGAATAGGCATTCTTATTCCTGTCACTTTACTTCTTCTGTTTGCTAATGTGAGATGCATCTCTCTGTCCACCTCAGTGATGGGAAAAGTAATGGCACTAATGTGTCTTGCCATTAAGTTGTGTGTGAAGCAGACGTCTTGAGGCTGTTGTTTCCAGGCATCTGAGAGAGTGAACAGAATTCTGAAAGAGGGTATCATTAAATCATAATATTGCAATTCACTTATTTTCCAGCTGTGCTTGGTGTGAAAGTAATACAGTTTATCCATCCTTATTACAGAAGACATTCTTATCACCAGTTTATCCTTTTGGCTTGAGGGATTTTTAGTATTAGTTTTCTTAACATTGCAGTCTGCTGTGTGGCAACAGAAGGGATAACATCTTACTAAGAGGAAAGATTTGGGATATTCTTTTCTCAGATTTCAGAAATAAAAATCAGTTTGCCATTTATTTGGTTTTTATTTGGGGTGAACTGATTCAGAATTGGGTGAGCTAATTCAGTTAAGACAGTTCAGACAGTCTGCAAACTTTCAGGCAATTTGGAGTGTAGTAGCTGTATCAGTGTATAACTGGACTGTTTGCTTTCCCTCTGCAAATGTAAGCAAGGACCTGCTCCCAGTTTTAGGGGAAAAGGCTCTTTGGAGTATGGTTTCTATGTAGGTTTGACTATATAGCAGAGGGTTTTGTCCTAGAAGTTGTGCAAAAATGTGTCTTACTCAGTGAGTCTGTGCCTGGTGTGTGACTGTTGGGTTACAAGCCTGAGCCAAAAAGGGGGTTTGGCAGATAAGCTGCTTACGAGTTGCCAGGTGCCTATTCTGTTCCCAACCAATTGTTCCCTGCAGCCTGGCCTCTGAGGCTTCATTTCAAACAGCCTGGGAGAAAAAGAGAGTGGAAGAAGAGAGGAATGTTGTCCATGGTGTTCCTGATTCAGGATTGGGTCCTGAGACATTATAATCACATCAAACAGAAGTAATGTCGGCAGCCAAGCTGCGAGTGCAGGCAGTTTGCACAGCTGTTCAGTGTGATCTGCGTTGTCTGTTGCAGCACTGGTCATGCCAGTCAGTCAAGATTGTCAAGTCTGTCTCGACTAAGAGGAAGAGTTGCAGCTTGAGCATCAAAGGCAACATCCAGAAGCCAAAAACCAGCTCATCTGATTTTCTTCTAGGGCTGCCTTTGCCCGTTGATGAAAGTTATTACCGCTGTCAGTCCTGGAAGTTTTGTGTAGAGTGAGAGGGTGTTTTGTTGAGTGGGAAAGAGGCTATTAAGCTTTAAAAGTCATAAATCAAAAGTAGTTGTACTAGTTTTAGAAATATAAGCATTAAAATGGCCATACTTGCATGGACAGTGAGCCCTGTCCTAGCTGGAGCATAGACTGGGTGTGGGTAGCTTGTCATGAGTTTTCTGCGTTCAACCAACCAACAGTCAGTAGTAGATTTCTCAGTGTTACAATAAAGCAAAACCTTATGTCAGTAGGATCAGATAACCTTCTCTATCACACGTGCAGCCTACGTAAGTGCGTGTAATGTTGAAAAAAAACCACCAGAAGTGTAAATAGTGTTCAGTTATGGACATATGATAGAGTGTTAGCACTGGATTTGTTTGAATTGTCAGATTGCGTGTCACTTCAGATAATGCAGAGGAGCCCTATTCTTACGTAGTCATTAGAAATCTTTTCGCTTTCTCATTCAAACATCACACACCCTTTAAACACTTCATTACCCAGCTCTTCTTTACACAGCGTGAAAAGCCTTGATCCTTTGCTCGCGTTTCTGATTCACCCAAGAGGGCGAAGCATCATACGCTGTTTTGAGTACTCCAAAAGCTGTAGCTGAAAAGGAATTGTAGTGAAAAATACCTGTGTGTTACACTATAGTGTTCCACAAGTGCTAACTGCAAGTCCAGTGTGCACGCCTCTGCGTGGCCCTTTATAGCTCCAGCTGGGTATCTGCTGAAGGTAGCACTGAATATAGGGGATGTTTTTGAAAGGTCAGGCTTTGACTGCTCAGTTTTTACCCCCTCTGTGTGAACTGCGGGTTCTAATACTCGTCAAATCATAGGTGCATCTTCTCAACACTGATCAAATGTTACGTAGTCTATCAAAGAAATTAAGTGCTCTAGAAATGACAAAAGTTTTCACTGTTCCTTTACTGCTTATTATATAGCCCCATCCAACCAGCAGTTTTGTACTCAGCATGGTTTTTGTAGAAGTGAAATACTAAATTTTAAAAGTCATAATCAACCTGTTGGTGGTGTGTTGCAGTTTTGACATTTGTGTAAGACAATGCTTAATCAATCATTAAAGTAGACCACATAGTTTTTGGAATCCTGATCTTACTATGTCATCTTATTATCTCCTATTAACATATAGAATGGTTTGGGTTGGAAGGGACCTTAAAGCCCATCTAGTTCCAACCCCCCTGCCATGGGCAGGGACACCTTCCACTAGACCAGGTTGCTCCAAGCTTCATCCAGCCTGGCGTTGAACACTTCCAGGGATGGGGCATCCACAGCTTCTCTGGGCACCCTGTGCCAGTGCTTCACCACCCTCTCCGTGAAGAACTTCTTCCTGATATCTAATCTAACCCTCCCTGCTTTCAATTTAAACCCGTTACCCCTTGTCCTGTCACTACAGGCCCTTGCAAAAAGTCCCCCCCAGCTTCCTTGTAGGCCCTCTTCAGGTACTGGAAGGCTGCTGAGAGCTCCTTTTGCCTTGGGGGTACACACAGGGAGAGACCATCCTTTTCTCTTATTTAAAATACACAGCAGACTGCAGGGCTGAAAGAGGAACCAGACACAAAACAGTGAAGGAAACCTTCAGCTAACCTGGGTAATCTGCCCAGTGCCCAGTGTTGCAAGTCGTCGTCTGCTTCGGTAAGGCAAGTAATAAGGTTCAAATGCAACAGAAATTCAGGCTAGCTGTTCTGAAAATTGTCCAGCACAAAAGGTAGTTGAGTCCTGCAGCAGTTTATTTTAGGAACTTAAAGGCTACCCAGCACTGCAAGTTTTAAGAACTAGCTGGACAAAAATGTATCCAGGGTGTTTCAGGAAGAATTGATCCTGCCCTGGGGCCAGTGAATGGACTGGAGGTTTCTGTTCCTCTTTCTGAGAACAGCCTTAAACCTAAAGCTGTGGTTAGTAATTTTATATGGGCAATAATGCCTTGGCTTTCAAAGCTTGTCGAATTTTGAGACTGAATCATAGGATGGCAGTGTGTACAGGCAGGAGAGACCTGTTAGAGCCCAGAAACATCTTGTAAAGCCCGTAAAAGTTAACAAAAGCCTGTTGTATTTTCTGCCTCAGATTTGTACAAATACTCTGCTTTTAACCAAGGGTATTGGAGCAGTTCATAGGGTTTTGTTTTGGTTTTGTTTTGGTTTGGTTTTTTTTTTTTTTTAAATAGGTACTGTAGGGTTTGGGTTTGTAGGAGTGATCTAGGAGTTTTCCCACACTTATGTTAGCACTGCATTGGTGAGAAAATAGAGACTAATAGAACATTAACAAGGATTTCTTCTAATGTCTTTGCAGTTTTGGAGGAATTAATGTGAAACAACTAGTCGTCTCGTAGAGCACTTAAAACTACTGAAAAGGCATTTTTACATGTCACTGAAGCATTTTTAGGGACTGATAGCATATTGCCAATATTTATTATAATGTGAGGACAATTATGCATTTAGAATGCATAATTGAATTGTCTTGATTTATGATCAAGAGTAATGTGTTTTTCAAGAGCACATGTAGTATTGAGTCCTAAGTAATTGATATGTAAATATACTTTAACGTGAATCTTCCATTTATTTATAGGCACTGGCAAGTTGAATGCCTTTTGGCATTTTCAAGTTAGCTATAATGAATCTTAAAAACTGGATATGAAAATAAAGTTACTAAGCAAGAGAATTGCAGAGATTTTGTAATTGCCTCGTTTGTAGCGGAATAAGAAAAAATCACAAATGTTTCTTTAGAAGGCAAATGATGAAAAAATTGTGGCAGAACCACAATAAAAATTGAGCAGTTAGGTTTGGATGGAATTTGAAAAGTTTGCGTGCTGATTACCCTCTCTGTAGTGGTATCCCTTCTAAAACTGGGACAGAGGAGCAGACATTTCCATTTCCTCAGAAGACAAGCTGCCACACTCTCTTGAGATACCTTCTGTGCTGCTTGTATTTCCCTGCTTGTCTGGAGATACATTCATTAATGGTCAGTGTGATTAAAGGATTTTTTTAATTGGGTTCTTTGTTAGTGCTTGGGACTGGAGAATCTGGGCTTTTCTGAGGTATACACTGGTGAGCCAATATGGCCAAGCTTGCAATGGGAGGCGTTTGGGAAGTACGTGGTAATGGTTATGGCATTGTACATGTCTCCTGCTATACAGGGGACTGTACACCATAGTGTGGTTTTACCCCCCTCACTCCAAACCAGGGCCTAAAGCGAAAGACGACAGATACAGGCAGGAAATCTCCATCCTGGAAACCTTGCCAGCATCACTTCTACGTGCCAAATGCCTGATGTCACATCCAGCATGTGCAGAGTAACGTGCATCTATGTTTGTGTCTCAGCCTCGCCTAGCAAAAGGAAATGCCATGAATAATACCTCAGAAAAGTATTTAATCCTTTACTGTACCTTACAGATTGTAAAATGAGTGAATAGAAATTTTCAAAATTTCATCAATTAGTGAGGATGAAAAGCAAATATATTTTAGGAATCTCAATTTGGTAATTCATCTTGGTGAGATGAATGATTTATTAGGAATCTATTTATAGATCATCTATCTAGCATAGTTACAGGAGAATGAAAGACAAATCATTTGACAATTTAGGTAGGTAATAGTATATTAAAAAAAAAAAAGTTGGCGGTGTCCTTACTTCAACTCTTCTGCAGAAAAAAATCACATTTTATTACTCATTATTTTTAAGTGGTTTGAGGTGTTATGGCTATCTAGGAAAGTGTTTGTTCTTTCCATCAAAATGAAGAAATTTAATCATCTCACCTCCATCTGTTCCTGATAGAAACACACCTGGATGATGAACTGTGTTTTGCAAGTAGGTGCTTTTAGCTGTTTCTGCTGGGTAAGACAGGCTCTTCTTCTGACAGTGAAATGAATATCAACTGGTTTTACTTATGATTTTAGAAGTACCCTTGATGGATGGAGCACAGGTTAGTTAAAGTGTCTCAAATTTGGGAAAAACGGGTGACACGGGACAAAATTAATGAGCATTTTCACATCATAAAATCATGTGTAAAGACAGAAGAATGAAAGACCTGACCTTGCTGAGATTTTTAGTGTAAAGAGATATCTATACTTTAAAAAGAAAAAGTTAGGGAGGATGTGAAGCAGTGTTTTTAAATGAGCTTTTTTGTCTCTAAGCTGAAAAAGTGACCTAATACTGGAGTGATGTGGTTTCTGGGGAAGAGGGGAGAGTTGCATGAATAAATACAGATGTTGCACTCATCTTTGCTGTGACACTTGTGCTCTTGTTTGCATCCTAATAAAGGAAGTAGTACATCAGAGGTGATCTGCTCTAACCTGTTATTAATCCCACATGCCATCTGAAATGACTGGCATGGTGAGCAGGAATAATGTGCAGTTCTGGCAAATATGTAACCTTAAAATTCATTGGCATCTTTTTAAGAAAAAGATTTATTAAAACATCCACCCATTTCTATGGAAATGGATATTTGAGGTGCAGTGTATCGTGATATTTTTTTTTATTCCTGTGTATATACCTTTTTTCTTCCCCCCCGCCCCCCCTTTTTTTAGTGTTGAGATGAGGAACATATTTTTCTGTAATATGTAAACTTTGTTTTTGAAGCAGGATACACTCTGTCTTCCAAGTCAAAAGAATTTATTTAATTTGTATTTGAATAAGAAAAGTATTCCTTGGCCTGTGTTCATGCATTCATTTGCATAGCTGAGCACAGTACGATGAAAAAGCTTTGGAAGAGACAAAAATTATTTGAAATATGGCTTTATGAAAGAGGGAATAGCTATTTCTTTCCCTTGAATCTCTGTTTTGTTTCAGGTAGGACTGAATTATTTCACAACTTCATTATTCATGCTCCAATTCAAAAAGACATTCAAACCTGCTTCAAGTTTTAATATTTTATTATCTATTATTCTGAGTGGATGGGTAAAGCAGAAATAAATGAGCCTATTCACTTTTAAAGCTTGTCGTGTGCTTAAGTACTCGGCAAATCAAGTCCACATCTACCACAAATGAGTAGTCCTTACTCTCATTGCTAGAGGTTTAGTTTCATCATCTAACAGAAAAATTATCCTTTTACAGGAAGCTGAAAATTAGACCTATTTCTCAAAATATGTCTGTGTTGTACCCATCAATATTTTGCCATACTAGGCAGTCTCTAAGATCAGGTGGTTTCCTTAGTGCAGTACGAAAAGTGGAGAGCTTATCTCTTAGAGTGCTCACACACTGGATGGCGATCTGCAGAAAACCTGAGTTACTCCATCTCCCTGTGCCCCCTTCTTTTATGTTTGTAGTCTGGGGGGCAGAGGGATAGAAGGAATATTCCAAACAGACTCTGTGAGCATCCAACCACTGTTTCTTCAGTTGCACAGAAGTTCAGCTGATTTAGATGGCTCCAGTATTCGTGTTACCAGCTGTGAGTGGGGTGCAATGGTGCGTAGAGTCTCTGTAAAGCAGCA
>NW_010235233.1:0-17996 GCF_000690775.1 Eurypyga helias
AACAAATTTCTTGGGACTGCAACCTTTTGGTACAAAAATGAGGCTCTGTCCAGTTTCACATCTGCCAGTTGTGACATGGCAGCCATGATTATCTTGTGTACCATCAAGTCAGCTGGGAGTAATCTTTAGCATAAAAGTTAAGACAAACATCAGATGCTACCTCCATGTATTAACCAGCATTATTTGACATGGATGTAACACAGATATGATGGCGCTATTTAGTTATACGACCATTCCTTTCACACTAAGTTAAAATGAAATTGAAATCAGATGTGATAATATTTTTTACCATTTTAAAATGTCTTTTTAAAAAAATTAAACTGATTGAAAGCCTTGTTATAATAATGATTAATAAGCATTTTCTGTCTCATAAATCTAATCACTACCTTATTAAATTGATTAACATCTTAAAACAAAGCTAAGAAAATTATTTTCTCAAAACTTTTATTTCTTAGCCATTTGTTCGCCTCTGGCTTCTTACAGTATTGATTGGCTGTTACAATTTTTCAATTGTCCAATAAAAATGAGTTGCTTTGAGTTTTGGGTCATCACATATATATGATATGATTCCTGATCCTTAGAAAGATAACTCAGATGAGGCACTTGAAAAACAGACAGAGCTAAAACATTTTAGAAGGCAGGAAAAAGTGGAATGGGTCAATGTCCTGTAAACCTAGGCCCAAAAAGAAACATTTAAAAATTATTTTTTAAAACTTTTTTGTTACACTGGTCTCTTTTTTTTTTTTTTTTTTTTTAGAAACACTAATCTTTTAAGATTTTGGCTTGTGGTACACTGATAAAATAGTGTTCTTGTTCAGTGTTTCCTGTGCTTATGTCTAGTCTTGATTACTAACACAGAGTTATGGATTGTTTATGGATTCATGGACATGTCTGACAGTTCAGTTCCATCTCCACCTAAACACAAAGAACATAGACTCTGGTCCTGCAAAGCATTTTGATAAATTTAAAAATGTAGGCCCTTCTATCCAGTGGCCTTGACAGAACTTTACAAAACATGATGGCACTACAATGATGCCTGTTCTCCCTATATCAGAGACACCAGAGTTTTAAGCTAAATACAGATGAGAACTGCAATGGTTGTTCCACAGGCACAAGCCCTTTTCTGCATGCATTTCTGCTTGACAAGTGAAAAACAACCTCTACAATCCCTGATACAAAGAAAGATGGCGTTTGAAGAAGATAAAAGGTATTATCACAAAGATATTTTCAATTTATGTTGTACTTTCCCTTATTTCTTTAATGCAGTTTGTTCATAGATGGATAGAGCTTATGAGCTCCTATAAAGAAGTGAATTATTTGAAAGAGAGAACTATAGAGCTACAATGAGATACGTGAGGCAAGACAGATACCGGAAGTGTCAGAGGAGAGTTGCGGGAAAGGGGAAGATCTGATGGCAAGATTTGTGAAATTGTGAAATTCAAAAGGCTGCAAGGAGGTGTGCAGAGAAAGTAAGAGGAAAAGAGAGTATCTGAATGAATTTAAAGATGATGGATGAGAGAAAATATTTTGGAATGAGAGGGCATGGTTAAAAACAAACTGAGAGACAGCCTGGTGAGAAATCTAACTTTTTTTGCAGGTGTAAGTGAAGCTGAAGACAATGATGATGTAGTAGCTTATGCTACAAGAGAGTAGCATAATTCACTAGAGTTTTTGTCTTGCCACTCTGTACAATGCATCTGTCCTTGTCCCCTCCTCTGCTGCTGGGGCAGGAAGTGTGAGCTATACACTCACACTCCGGACCTAAGCTCCTAGTGGCTCTGAAGAAATTCCATGATAACAGAGTTTGTACTTAGTTGTTGAGTGGTCCCCAGAAACTGCTTGTTGACTTTCTAACTGTACTGCTGTAAGTCTCTGCCAAGGAAATCTGAACAGCCTGACTCTTTCCTTTTCCATGAAGATGTGTGTGCACAATGTTTATAATTTGCTATCTAAGTACTAGAGCATGGAATGTAAGGTTTTAGTTTCTGTGAGCAGTCGTGTGAATAAAACTCAGGCACTCAGATGTTCAAGAGCAAATACAAAAGGAGTGGGAGGATGGCTGAAGGAAGTATATTTTTAAACTCCGAAGTTTTGTGCCTGGGTTTGTTTTGGTTTTGGTTTTTCTCTTTCTTTATTCACTAATCTCTTGTCATTTCTTAAGACTGGTTCTCTTCTTTTCCCCCTAAAATTTGACACTTCATTAGTATAGCAGGAAGCTAGGTCATGGTTACACAGCATGTGTTAGGTTTTTCTAGTGCAACAAGAAATAAATGTAATAGAACAGCTAGCAACATTTTATATAATTTTCTTTCTCCCCTCACTCCTCCTCCCACCCTCTTTTTTTTTCTTTTTTTTTTTCCTTTTTTTTTTTTGTTACAGTAATTGCTGTCTGAGCCTCAAAGGCTAAAAATCGTTTTTCATCTCATGCATGAAGAATTTTAGTCTGATTGATGACAGCTATGGAACCTTTCCTTAGTCACTAAGCTGCACTAATTTGCAAGCTAAAACAATATTAGCAAATTGTTAATGATCCATGAAAATGCTGCAGCAGCCTTAAATGTTGTGCTCAGAACTCTCTTACGACTAAAGCAGCTTACCTAAATTCCCACAATGGACACAAAATGAGATGGCATTTATAAAACAACAACAACAAAAATAATAATTGTAGAAGTGACAGGCTTGGCTAACATAGTACATTACTGTGAATAATTTGTATTGAGGGCATGTGAACAATTAACATTAAAACCCAGACCTAGTTTGTAGCGGTTTGCATTAAATTTTCATGTTGAGCTAAAGCTGGTGTATGCATTTCCTGTCTGCCCTTAATGGCTGCAATTTTCCTCTATTTCCACTACTGTGTGGCTGGATTTTAAAGTAAACTGGATTCCTTAAAAAGGAAAATAGAGTCAATTTTCTAAATAACCTGTGGGTATCATTTTGCATATTGAAAGAAAAACGTCCCCTACCCACCCACCCCCCCCCACACACACACCTGCCCTTAATGTAGCCTAAAATTCTGTCTGATGATTTATTTTTGAAGTGTTTTGAGAAGTTATGGTGACTGAGAAATATTCAAGCTGTTTCATGTTATCAGAGCATGTGGAGGGCTAGTGCCCAGTCAACATGTCAGACAACGAGAAAATAGACTTTATTTTCAGCTATGTATTTACTATCAGCAAAAGGAGGCTGATAAAGCAACATGACCTTGTTTAGCACCTGTGTGGCTAAGTGTAGATATGGGGAAGGATTGAAACAAAAGCATTGCTCTTATCCTGGACACATATAAGCAAGTTATGAAGAGTGTGTGTGTATATATGCATCTATAAAGCAAGATATAAAGCAAATTGTTAATATGTTTCCTATGTAAAAAAAATTAAGCATTATCTCAAAGTAGTGTAATGTCATGGCATTCAGAAACACACACACAAAAATTATCTGATACAAAAATAATTATTACAGAGAATAAAAACCAGAGATAACTCTGGATACCTCCAAATAATTAAAAATTAAAGCTCAGTAGAGGGACTCTTATAATTGTAACTTCACCGTCTGTTAGTCATAATCTCTTTCTGTTTTCTAAACTTATCCTTTCTACAGTAGTGGAATAAGGACTTAACAATACTTTTCAAACATGAAGCATTATTTTATATCAACTATGTTGTATTTCATTGTGTGTAGTAATGATGTTTTTATTAATTACTTTCTTTTTCAGGAAATTATTTGTTTCCTGAACAAATATGCCAAGTTTTTACCTATTCCAAAAAGAATAGAAACCCAAACGGAAACAAGATAAAGCTGAGTGAGTAGAGGAAATTAAGACCTGATGAAATGCTATATGTTCATCTAGGTCATCTTTTGTACTATAACTGGTTTTAACTGTTGAAAAAAATATTTCCATGTATCAATCAACTTTTTGGTCATCTTCAGTTGTAGAGTTTCAAGGTCATTGTGAAGGGTGGTTTTAGACTCATGAATGCAATATGTTAGACATATTGTATGATTGTCAAGTTCTGTAGCAAAATATTTTCTTGTGGTGTCAGCATCAAAACGTATATTAACAGAATGTATGAGTTCTCTATTAGCAATTTTTTATTCTTAGTTTTCGTATAAATCGTCAGCTTGTAACACATCAGTATGGTTTGAAGTAATGATCTCATTTATTTTCATGGAAGACAATCCTTTGCTGTATTGCATTATTTTCCTTTGTGATCTTCTACACCAGTTTCTTTCCATCTGCACTAGTGCTGAGTATAACACATATATCACCAATATTTTTGGTTTGCCAAAAATAAGACCTCAGTTTGCACATCACAGATTTAACCCACTATGATGGCATTTTCTATTTTTCATTAGAGCAGGAGAAATAACTGTAATTTTCAGTTTATTATTTTTATAGCAAAAATGGGATTTTACTTTTGGAACCCCCTTCATGTTTATGTTTGTTTATGTTCATTTTTATGTTTGTTTATTAAAATTCACCCTTTAAAGTTTCAAATACAAATGAAAGATTATTTAAATGCTTTATCTTTCACTGGTTGTGAACAAATATATTCTTAATTGTTATATGTTTATAAAGAATGATCAATCAATCAGTTCCTATTTTATCCAAGTCTTTGTCAATGGAGTATCTGGTTACAAAATATACTGGAAAATTTTGGAAATATAAATTAAAAGATTAAAGAAATAGTGGTAATATTTTCTGTAGGAAGAGAAGAAGAAAAAAGGTCAATCTATGTCTCTAAGATTTCTTTTTTTCTAAGACAGCTATGAGAGAAATTTTAAAACACTGAAGTCAATGAGAATTTTACCCTCAAGGTTAACAAGACTGATGTTTCAGCTATTAGTATTCGTACCTTTGCTGTAAAACTTCTATATACTAGTAGAAAAAGGAGAGAAATGATGAAGCAACATTCAATTTGTGGAAGGAGATGCATAAAAGGATGTTGTTAGAAGATAGGATGCTGAACCATCAGGGCTGTCAGTGTGGCCTTTTTGTCTTAAGGAAAGGGTGAATTACAAAAAGTCTGTCAGGATTAAAAATAGATCATTTTATTGGAAAAAAAAATGTAAAAGGAAGTTATTTTTTGAAACACTTACTCCAATATATAATTTCAGGTCATGTGAAGTGTCCGGATTTTTCTATACAAAATTACCTGTCATGGTCTCTCTGACGTGGACCTTGAAAAGTAGCTGTGAATAAGAACTAAGACAGGTACACAGAGAACATTAAACTACAAAACATTTTATGAACATGGACAAATGTCACAAGGGGTCATTTCAGCCAGGTTTTTGGGTTTAAGTTTGTTTTTTTTTTTTTTTTCTAACATATTATAATTGATTTCATATAATACCATCACCACCACATTCTGATTTACAAGTTACAAGTTGCTTGTGGCCCCAGTGGCTTATCACAAAATATGTTCTGAAATATTTATATTCCCCAAATGATAACAAAATTGTAACAGTAAAATTAGTCAAAAAAAATCCAGGAGCAGTGTAACTGTGATGTTTGGTTTGCACAAACATAAAACTATTCTCTAAGCAATTTTTTTCATTTTCCTTTTTTTGTTTTGATAGGAATTGGAGGAGAAAGGGAAAATGGAAAGTTTTAAAGTATAGTTGTTCTCTTTCCTACAATACTTTGAGAGGATAAGAGCAAAATAAGCGAGTATTACTGAGGTAGTTATAAGAAACGTATGGCTTACTGTATTTTTAGGATACACTTTGACCTTACTGTATTTTTAGGATATATTTTGATCTTTGTATGCCATTTACTCAGGGAATACTTTTCATAAGTAAACTGAAGATTTTATTCTCAAAGTTTGCAGCATAAAACTACTGTAAAACCAGAAATGCTGCGCTGCTCATAAATATCCTTGTCAGTTTAACAGTGCATTTGGCAGTAAATAACATTTGCAACCTAAACTCCAGGTCCTTTTTAAAGACCAATTTCCTTATGGTTGAATAAATTCTTCTCTTCATCTCAGCATTTGAAAACCATTTTAACAAAAGCTCCTCCAAAAGGATGCATTCTAAAAATCTTGAACTTCTTATTATATGATATGAGGGACTGATTCCTCTGTTTTGCTAGCTGCATAACTTTTTTCTAAGGAAAATATAATATAATCTCTAGCCCTATTTTTAAAACCTTACAATAGTTGTAATACCTGACAAAGCCTGGCACTTTTTTATAAAACTTTGAGAAAATATTCTTTTTATTTTCAAGGTCTTAAGGTTTTATCAGGTGTTTCTTCTAGCTTTCAGACTGGTTTGAATGTCTGAACAAAGTCCAGAAGAACATTTATAAAGACTCACCCATCAATTGGTCCAAAAATTGCAATTTAAAAGAAAACCATGGAAAAAAAGTAGATAAAGGTCTCTTTTGATCAGGTATGTATGAAAGTTTCTGTATAACTCCACTAGGGCTGTAATTCCCTGATTTGCTAATGTACTATTTGTGATAGTATTCTTTCATTGCAACTAATACTCTGCTTACCAAAGTGCTACAACACCATCAGTCACTGTAGAGTTTCTGAAGACAAAACAAATTCTAAAACTTTCTTCAAACCATTACTCTATGAAAGTAAGAAGTTGGTGAGTTTGCATTATAGAGGCTTCTGAAAGCAATTTTTAATATTTTTTCTATGCACATGGGGATAAATGCTTCTAGAGTTTTACTTTGTATTTTGGTTTTAGAAAAATTAAGTGCAGTAAATCAGAACTAAGTGAAAAACTTGTTATGTTGGAATTATGAAAAATTGCAAGTGAGTTCCCTAACCAAGTTTAGCCAAAAGCCAATCATTTCAAGATTATTTTTGAATGTGCGGGTCAAATTATCCACAGAGCTACCAATTTTATGAGGATCAAAAATTTCTGAGTTTAATTTAGAAACAGGTGCCATCATTTAGTACCTGGTCACACTGAGGTAAACTGCTCTGGCTAAACTACTCTTAGTTCAAGGCCTGAAACCCTTCTAAAAGCAGTCACCAAGGCTTGGTGCTATAATATAACAGCTGTTATAAAATAGCATAAATCTCTCTCTAAACATGTCTTGAAGTATTGGGTATACACGGTGAGCTTTTGGCAGCAGGGATGCTTCAGGGGTGGCCTCTGTGAAAAGATGCCAGGGGCTGCCCTGTGCTGGGCACAGCTGGTTTAAGACAGTTCAAACAGACCCACTGCAGGGCACAGATGACCCCATCAGCCAAGTTGGTGTTGTCCCTGTGAAAAAAAAAAAATTAGAAAGGGTAAAAAACCACTATGCAACATCTTTGAGATACATGAGTGAGAAAAATGTGAAACAGCCTTGCAGACTCCAGTAATTGAAGAAAGAGGAAAGGAGGTGCTTCAGCTGCTGGAGATGAGGTTCCTCTGCAGACAAAGACGACCGTGTTGAATGAGGCTGTTCCCCTGCAGCCCATGAAGAGTGCATCAGAGCAGATATCCACACGGTAGCCCGTGCAAGACCCCACGCCACAGCAGGTGGAAGTGCTCTGAAGAAAAATGCAGCCCATGGACAGCCCAAATAGAAGCAGACTCCTGGAAGGAGCTGTGGTCTATGGAGAGGAGCCTGCACAGGAACAGATTTTCTGGCAGTAACTATTACCCTGCAGTGGAACTCAAATGGGAACAGTCCATTCCTGATGGACTGTAGCCTGTGGAGAGGACCCATGCTGGAGGAATTCTTTAAGAACTGCAGCCTATGGGAATGATCCCCATGCTGGAGAAGTTTGAGAAGGGCTGTATCCTGTGGGAGGGATCCCACAATGAAGCAGGGGAAAAGTGTGAGGGGGAAGGAGTGGCAAAGATGAACTGTTATTAACTGACTGCAATCCCTATTCCTCATCCCCCTGTGCTGCTCAAGACAGGAGGATGTAGAAGAGTCAGGAAGGAAGAAATGAAGTTGAACCTGGGAAGGGAAAGGGGGGTGGATGGAAGGTGGGTTTAGTTTTGTCTTTGTTTCTCACCATCTTACTCTATTTTCAGTTGGCAATAAATTAAGTTGATTTTCCCCAAGTCAAGCTGTTTGACAGTAACTGGTAAGCAATCTCCTGTCTTTTTGTCAACCCATGATCTTTTTCATCATATTTTCTCTCCTGTCTTGTTGGGGAGAGAGAGTGAGAGTGCAGTATCGGGCAGCCAGCTGAGGATAAACCACAACACTAGATCCTTAAAGGATGTTATCTATGGGTAAAAGCAGAGCTTAGATGGTTATCTTAAAGTAGATAATTAGCTTTTATTTACCTGCAGTTACATGGCATGTACCTGGCTGTTATGAGTTGATAATTTTTGTTAGATTGGAATTTTAAGTACCTTTAATTGACTCTAAGTTTACGCTTTTTTGGTGTTTCTGGTGGCGTCATTGGTGACATTCTAAGTCACTGCTAGCTTTAGCTTTTCAAGCAGAGTAAATGAAAGTCTTGTTAGTGAAAAACATATCAGCAGTTAACAAATTCTTCCATCTACAGCAATGAGCAATAGCTAAATGAGAGGAAAGGAGTTCAGAAGCTGTTGATTCTCATCAACAGTGCTTCCTAGTGCAAGATTATTGGGTCAAGGAACAAACAGCACCTTTATTATTTCCAATCTATTGTTATCACTGAAAAGAAAAAGTTCAATTCTATCTATGTTTGTAACTGTTTCTGTTTGGTCGATAGGCCTGACAAAATAAATTTTCTACTGTCTAAACCTCTGAACAGATCAACACTACCATTGCCTGAGAAAAAAATAGAACAACAACTAAATCAGATCAAGACAGGCTGGCTGAGGCTCTTGAGAACCTAAGCTTCTGGGTTACCTGATATGGGTTTTAAGACAAAACTACCCAGTAGATAGCATTTAAGTCGAAGTTTTTTGGTAAAAACTAGGAAAGATGGAGTAGAAATACATTCCAAGTCTCAAGCACTTGTGGCTGCCAGAAGCTGTAATTCCTTTGCTTACGCTTTCTTCCAGGAAAAAAAAAGTTTAAGTGAGTGAACACAAACAAATGGATTGCCTCATTGAAAATTTCAAGACATTAAGAACTTAAACAAAATAATGATACAGGTATTTTTGAACAGCAGCAGACTGTGTACTTATATATATCAAGTATACAGTAGTTACATATATATTGGAAAAGCCATAGGCCTCTGTTTAATTCTGCTGACATTAGCATGAATATGTGAAGCTGAGATTTATTTATTTTTTAGCCTAAGACTGCTTTCACAAAAAAAAATCCATGAAAGACCAAAGATGTCCATATAATAACAAATATTAAATACAGATAACCTACTGATCAAAATTGTATTTGCTTGTGAGGGAGAAAAAGGAGGAAAAACAAGAAAAAAATGAAGATAATTAAAGTCTTGAGATATATTTTGGTTTTAAGGCCCTCTTAGATTTTTTCACTTTCTTTTTTGATTTTTTTTTTCTGTCAACTATTTTTATGGATAAATATCCTTAAACTTAAAATGCCATTCTATGCTATGATTATAAGCATTTCCTGACTTTTCTGACTTTCACTTTCACTCTCCTCATTATTGTTTTTATTTTTAAAAAAAAAAAAGAGAAATTTAAATTTAGGAATTATCAGAACTAATTTCTTAATTTTTCTAGATTATTGGATTGATAGAAGATTACCAGTAACAGAATAAAAAAATATTTTTCTCCTTTATTCATCTCTTTTTTTATAATATTTTCTTTAAAAATTCATAGAAAACCAAATTTTTATAACAGGTAAAAAAGGACTTTTTTTGCATGATGGAAATTATTTCAAAGACATTTGTGATATAATCATAAGGTAAATTTCTCTAACTACTACAGAATTTGCACTTGTTCTCCATGCAGTGAAATGTCGCATTTTATCTTAAATCTATCAAGACTGAAATTCTGTAGCCTCTTTGTTTTCTAATGAGAAAATTGGCTGAGGATCAATGTAAACAAGCTGGAAGTCAGTCTAGCAGGTAGTGGCTATCACTGAGATAAATAAGTAGAAGCCAACAACATTTTTCTATTGGAACTGTGTTTTCCTTTAGTCAATATGATTTGTATTTTCTCCCTACTAAAGGGATCTGTAGTAAGGCCTGGACATGAAAGAAAGCAGGTATTCTTCAAATCAGGAATTTTGAGTAACACAGGGAGATGAAAACTACCACACAGTTAAGATTCATGCTCATGAGCGGTTAATATGAGGAATGTGGAAATGCTCCTCTCAAACCTGCAAACATTACCTTTTATCATATGCTAGAAGAGAAAGGAGAACAACGAATCATAATGTTTGTACAAAGTGTTTTCATAATGTGCTATAACTGGAAGTTATGGTATCTTACTTGAAGTAAACAGTCATAAATTCATGGAGGGAAATTGATGAGAAATTCATAAAAATTCACTCCTAAATGTTACCTGAAATGAATCAGAACTTTTCCTGGAAAAGTTTGTATTAAGAAGGTTAATATTCAAAGTCAAAATAAATTTTCAATTGGTTTATATCTTGCTACCTGCAAGTTTGTTTTTGTTAAACTGTGGAGGGAGAACACTAAAAATGACAGAGAAAGCAATATAAAATGTTTAGACAGACAATCTTAAAATGGGAAACAAATACAAGGTAATTTCTCACTCCAAATAGGAAAATAATACCTAAGATTTAAAACTGATCTCAAAGAGTGACACATATTTTACATTGTAATATGGCACATTTTTTCATGTGCTATTACAGTCTATTCTTTTTTTCATTTTTAAAAATTGGAAAGAGACATTTTTAGAGAAAGTGCAATGGCAAAAAATGTGATCTATTTTTAATAGTATAGTTTTTACCCGGTAGTAAGGGTAATGATTTCCATGGATGTATGTTGTTCCATCACTCTTCTGTCACCTGATAGATCCTCTTGTGATCTTCTGATTTGCTTATAGATAACAAGATAAATGTATCACTCTGGTGAAATCTCACCAAAATTCGAATGGCAAGATAATTGTTGGGAACTGTGTCTTGTGAGGTCACCTTTGTTAGACATGAGTTGTATTTACCATTTGCCTGAGTTATCATTCATCTAATTTTGGTGTTAGTTTTGCTCTGTTATTCTCTGTAAGAGGATAACAAGGCCCTTGAAGTTCCAGAGCTGTTGGGGTTTTTTTCTCTACCTTTATTTGGCCAAGATCACAATGGCTTGCATGGGTTAAATAAATGAATAGACATATCATACAAAAGAAGATGTCAAATATGATTAAATAATATGAGGTGTCTCATATAAACTGACAAGAGTCATACATAAATATATAATTTGGTGACTTAAATGCATAATTTGGTGACTTTGTAAAAAGTTAACTGTGTAAAGAAGCTGGTAGACTAAAGCAGCAACACTGGAGCTCATATACCTTCCCAACTGAGTATATATTAATTTGTTATTTTAATGGAGATACAGTGTAGACTGAATCAGACAGAAAGTAAGAAATATTTCTGTTGTATGAGTAGACTTCTGGTTAAAACATATGGATGACAGGAGAGAACTTGTGTGGTAGATATGACTAAATGGAGAAATTGATTTTTTTCTGACTGTAAATAACTGCTGGAGTCAAGCTGCAACACAAAGAATGGGTAGGATAGGAAAGGGAGAGAGAGGCAAAGGGATCAAACAAAAGACTGTATAAAGTTTAGAAATTTTATTTCAAAAGAGTGAAGATGCATTCGATAGAAATAAACTCTTAATATTGATGTAACAATGCACTTGATTCTCTCATCCTTCAGCAGCCATGGCTTTCCATTCTAAAGCCTGTTTTGCAGGTATTCTCCAGTTCCCTCAGAAAAGTCAGTCATAACTCTTCAGAGTGTTCCAAAGAGGGGTCAAGATTCAATCACCCTTTTGCTTTCCAAATGTCATACACTTAGTTTGTTCCTCATTTAGACTAACTCTGAAGCAATTCAAAGAGACAAGAAGAGACACCTCAAAGGTGGCATCTCTTCCCACTCTTTGAGAATGGGCTACAGGTAGTCTGATGAATGGAACAGTGGGCATGTTGCCCTTGTGGCACTGTCTTCTTGCAGACTAGATTAATCTAGACATCTCAGTTTTAGAATGTGAATGTATACCAAACAGAAGCAACCATGAATGTCTGGTTTACAGTGGAGAGCCTGTAAAGCTTCCAGAATCAATTGAGTATTTTCATTGACTTCCATGAATATACATTCACTCTCCACGCAGGAAAACTGATGTATAATTATCTAGTGATTAATAAAATTCAATCATTATTCATGCATAATAAATTAAGAATCATAGAGTCATAGCATAGCCCAGGTTGAAGGGACCTCAAAAGATCCAAACTTTTGAGGGAAAGGGAGCCTAGATGAGATTGTCTAGCACCCTGTCCAATTGGATCTTGAAAATCTCCAGGAATGAGGACTCTACCATGCCCCTGGGTAGGTTATTCCAGTGAATGATTGCTTTCACTGTGAAAAATTTCTTTCTTATGTCAAGATGAAACCTGTCCTGCCTCAACTTGTAACCATTCATCCTTGTCTTTCTGTGTGACTCTGTATGAGGATACAGGCTTCTTCTTCTTTGTAGCCAGCCTTTAAGTACTGGAACACTCTGATGAGGTGCACCCAAGCCTTCTCTTCTCTGGGGAGAAAAGAACTAACTTCATTCTTTCCTCATACATCAGGTTCTCCAGACCTTTGATCACCTTCATGGCCTTCCTTTGGACTTACTCCAGTCTACATTTTTTTTGAATTGTGGGGACCAGAACTGGACACAGTGGTCCGGATGAGGACTGACAATTACTGGGTGGAATGATCACATCTCTTACTCTGTGATGTCCCTGTGGATGCAGCCTAGGATTCAGTTTTCCTTTATTACTGCAGTGGCATGCTACTGACTCATGTTCATCTTGTTGTCCAGCAGGACTCCGAAGTTGCTTTCAACAAGGCTGTTCCCAGCTACACAGATCTTATACTGTTATGGGTTTTTTGGTTCCTTCATCCCAGGTGCAGGCCTTTGCACTTGACTATGTTAACCTTCATGCTGTTCTTGCTAAACCCCCTCTTCCAACCTGTCCAGGTTTCTCTGTAAGATGGCTTACCCAACTGACGTGTCCACCTCATCACCCAGTTTGCTGCCATCAGCAAATGCAGTGGAGGCATTTTCAATCCAATCATCTAGATCATTTATGAAGATGCTGAATAGTTATTGATACCTGGGGGACATGTGACAGGCTTCCAGTCTGAGGCACACATTAGTTGAGATAAAGTATTCTCGGGGAATGTGTATTATTTACCATTAACTGTAGAAAGTTCCTTGATGACTCATGTATAGGAAGTGTCAAGATTTTTTAATTAAATGTAGGTTATGTAAATGCTTCCAAAAGCTTCACAAGTATATTTGCAAAGATACCTCCTTATTTTTACCATAATTCATACTTACATATCCATACTAATTCTATAGCCAGCAACATCTCAGTGGTGTCTCACAGACATATTTCTCTTTTTCCTAGAATAGAATAGAATAGAATAGTTCCGTTTGAAGGGACCTACAACAATAATCTAGTTCAACTGTCTGACCAATTCAGGGCTGATCAAAAGCATTTTAAGGTCCAGACGCCTCCTAAACACTGACAGCCATGGGGTATCAAACACCTCTCAGTAAAGAAATGTTTTCTGAAGTCCACTGTAAACCTCTCCTGGTTCATCTTTGAACCATTCCCATATGTTCTGTCCGTGGATACAAGAAAGAAGACCTCAGCAGCACCTCCCTCTCCACTTACCCTTCTCAGGAAGCTGTAGAGAGCAATGAGGTAGCCCCTCAGCCTCTGCTTCTCTGAACTAGACAATTCCTAAGACCTTAGCTGCTCCTCACAGGACAATCTTTCCAGTTTTCACCACCTTTGTTCCCCTCCTCTGGAGGCGTTCAAGGAACTTCACATTCTTTCTTAAATGGTGGGGCCCAGAACTGCACACAATACTCAAGGGGAAGCCGCAACAGTGCTGAACACAGTGGGATAACCACTAATTTTGACCAGCTGGTTATACTCTGTTTGATGGACCCCAGGATGTAGTTTGCCCTCTTGGCTGCCAGAGCACACTGCTGATTCATATTGAGCCTGTTGCCGACCAGCACCCCCAGAACCCTTTCTCCAATCCCCCCAGAACCCTTTCTCCAATGCTGCTCTCCACCCACTCCCCTCCCGATTTTTACTTGTGTCCAGCATTACTCTACCCTAAGTGAAAAATCTGGCATTTGGACTTGTTACATTTTAGCCCATTAATCATAGTCCAATGCTCCGATCTATCTACATCCCTCTGCAAGGCATCTTGTCCCTCAAGAGAGTCAACAGCAACTCCCAGTTTGGTATCATCAGCAAACTTTCTAATGGTGCGTTCATCACCTGCATCCAGATCACTGATAAAATATTGAACAAAACTGGCCCTAAAACTGAACCTTGAAGAACACTGCTGGTGACCAGTCACCAGCTAGGTGTAGCTCTACATCTTACTACAACACTTTGAGATCGGCCATTCATCCAGTTTTTCATCCTGTGCACTTTGAACCTGCTTATCCCACAGTAGGACAACTTGTCCAGAAGGATGCTGTGAGGTACAGTACCAAAACCCTTATTAAAATCCAGAAAAACTATATCCAGCATCTTCCACTCACTCACTATTTTCAGTCAATGAATATCCTTTTTTGTAACAAACCAGAAATACCTGTGTCCCTAACTGCATCACTTCGCACTTTCAACTTTTAAATTTCATAACTTTTGTCTTACTTTTGCCCTGAGGATGATCCAGTTCACCCTTTATGATATTCCAATATTTCCCTGTGCTGATTATGTGTTTACATATGTGGTTATTTGCAAATCTCTCTATGTCTTGCCTACTTTTTCTTCCAAGACTCTTAAAAAAAATATAAAATTGGTCTCATGATCTCACCACAAAATAATAGATCTCCCTTGATGTCACCACAAAATAATAGATCTCCCTTAAGAAGTAGTTCTTGGGTTTAGTTTAGTTTGTCCTTTATCTATTCTACAATTCTTTTTCTTAAACTCCATTCTCTGCTGTTGAACTGTGTCATCTGTGTGAACCATATCAACCACTTCACTGAATCCTAGATAAAGTGGATCTACTGCATTTCTTTCATCTAGAAAGTGAGTTATTTTATCAAAGAGCAATACCATGGCTTTATTACTGACCTGGAAGTGGAATAAATACTAGGTTTATGAAAACAATAATTAAAATATAAAATTAATCATATGAGTAGAATAAGACAAAATTATATACCCCTGGAAAGGTGATTTGTAAATGCTTTTTTCAAAAGAGGGGAGAAATAAGGGAGCTGACAATGGTAAGTTAAACCTCAGATTAAGGTGCTGGAAAATTAAAGACAGGATTCCTATGGGGTTTCAAGGTGGGACATGTTGATGCATTGCTAATGAATAAGATTTTTGTACTGAAATTTCTGTATACAGGCATACCTGAAGTTTTAGAAAGATACTGAAAAACTGATGAAAGTTAAATTAGGAAAATTAACAAGCCGGAGTAACTAGAAGTATAGACTGAGAAACAAAAAAGTCAAGGTAAGTAAAATAATAAAATATTAATATATAGAAGGTACTCACACCAAAGAATCAGAAGAAATAGTTGAAAAAAAAAACCTAAAATGGAAGCAAGCCAAATAAATCTTACTGATATCACAGAATACTTTCCAGGACAAAAGTCTGTCTGACAGAGAAAGCTTCTCACAATTAAATATATCAGAAGCCACATATATGGGGTTTTTAAATGAGATTCTTTAAAACTGCAAAATTATATGATGAGTTCTTATTATTGGTAAAATAGAAAATCTGATGTCTGAAATGGATTCTGACTCTTTTCCATTGTCCTGACATCTTATTATGTAGCACATAAAATATGCAAGTTTTCACTATATGCATTTGTAGTGAGAGAGAAAATTGTACTGGATCCTATATCTTTCACAAGGGAATTTGTGATTTCGTATTTGGGGTTCAGTCAGTTCCCTCTGCCTGTGGCTCAGCGCGCTTGTCCTACTCTGATGAAACATAATTTGCTCAGATTGCAAAAGATAGTCAACTATACCCTATATATTTTCTATCCCTTGTGTAGAACATTTCCTCAATAGCTGGGAGCCTCGGTTTTTAATCCTCATCTGCCTAAATGTGTTTAGGGAGTCAACATCTATATGCTGGAAGATATCCCTGAAAGTTAGAGTAAGAAAGGTTTGGGAAAGACATCTGTCAACCAGTTCTTGCTAACCCAAATCCTAAACAGACTCCATGTTAGTGGAGACTAATTAGCAGGCTGTACATAACTACACATGTCTCCTTTTTATTGATGTTCCTCAAGAATCTAGACTACTAAGTATTAACACTGATATGACTTTACACATGAACCTACACTCCATCATTTTGTGTAGAATCGCTTCACACTACTTTTCTAAGAGTTCCAAAATGGCATCTCAACCTTCGTGTCTCTGCTAAAAGTGCTCTTGAACATTGAATATAATAGAGAATCATAAAAAATAGGTATTTGCATAATTCAGTTTGTAGGTAAGACATTCAGAATAACAGAAAATTCACCTTATGTGCCTCCCAAATAAAATGTCCTTACATGTTTTCATTAAATGCTGTTTCTAGTGTGTCATTTGGTCTTTGGGCATCTGAAATAATTTATAAGCAGTCTTAATGCAGTGAACTAAACAGTATTATCTTGTCGGTCAACAAAAAGGCAGTTATGCCTTTTGGCTACTATTAGGATTGATGTTTGATTTGTACTTCATTTTAATTACTAATAAATTAATGCAAGCCTACTAGAGCATATGTAATTAGCATTTTTCTGATTGATTTGTCATTTGAAGTGACCCTGATTATATTGTAAATAATCAGTTTACTTTTAATTGGCTTATTTTCATGAAAGCATAAAGAGCTAGTGTGGTGGGTCATCCTTGGTTTGCTGCCAGATGCCGGCTACACTGCTCTCTCACTCCCCTCCTCAACAGGACAGAGGGAGAAAGTAAAAAACTTGTGGGTTGAGATAAAGACAGGAAGGTTGTTTACCAATTACCATCACAGGCAAAACAGGCTCAACTTGGGAAAATTAAGTTATTGACTATTAAAAATAGAGTAGGATGGTGAGAAACAATGAAAAACTAAATCCACCTTGCCTCCACCCATCCCTTCTTCCCAGGCTCAGCTTCACTCTCAGCTTCTCTATCTTGTACCCCCATGCAGTGCAGAGGGAGGGGGAATGGCAGTTATGGTCAGCTCATAACACTTCATCTCTTCCACTCCCTCCTCACACTTTTCCCTTGCTCCAGCATGAGATCCCTCCCACAGGATATAGCCCTTCACAAACTCCTCCAGTGTGGGTCATTCCCACCAGCTGTAGTTCTTCAAGAACTATCCTGGCATGGCTCCTTGCCATGGGGTACAGTCCTTCAGTAGTGGACTGCTCCAGTGTGGTTCCCCATGACATGCAGGTCCCACCTGGAAACCTGTTCCTGTGTGCACTCTTCTTCACAGGCTGCAGTTCCTGGCAGAAAACTTACACCTGCATGGGTTGCCCATGGGCCGCAGCTTCCTTCAGGGCATCTCCACCTGCTCCAGTGTGGGGTCCTCTACAAGCTGCAGTGTAGATATCTACTCCACTGTGGTCCTCCAAGGGCTGCGGGGGGAAGCTCTGCTCTGGTGCATGGAACACCTCACACTTGTTCTCCTCTGACCTTGGTGACTGCTGTTCCTGTCACATGTTCTCACTCCTCTTACAGTTGATATTGTGAAGTGGTTTTTTACCCTTTCTTAAATATGTTTTCACAAAGCACCAACTACTTGGGTGATGGGCTCAGCTTTGGCCAGCCGTACGTCCATTTTGGAGTTGGCTGGAACTGGCTGTGTCTGTCATGGAGGCAGCCCCTGGCCTCTTCTCACACAGGTCACCTTGCAGCCAACCCCACCAAAAACCTTGCCAAGAAAACCCAATACATCTATACATTCGCGGATGACACTAAGCTGGG
>NW_010235234.1:0-438 GCF_000690775.1 Eurypyga helias
ATCGAGTGCACTCTCAGTGAGTTTGAAGAGGACACCAAATTGGGCAACAGTATTGAACTGCCTGGGTGTAGAAAGGCTCTGTAGAGGGATCTGGACAGGCAGGATCAATGGTCCAAGGCCAACTGTATGACGTTCAACAAGGCCAAGTGCTGGGTCCTGCACTTAGGCCACAATAACTCCATGGAATGCTACAGGCTTGGGGATGAGTGGCTGGAAAGCTGCCTGGCAGAAAAAGACCTGGGGGTATTGGTTGACAGCTGTCTAAATATGAGCCAGCAGTGTGCCCAGGTGGCCAAGAAGGCCAATGGCATCCTGGCCTGCACAGGGAACAGTGTGGCCAGCAGGACTAGGGAAGTGATTGTGCCCCTGTACTGGGCAGTGGTGAGGCTGCACCTCGAATCCTGTGTTCAGTTTTGGGCCCCTCACTGCAAGAAAGAC
>NW_010235234.1:457-15259 GCF_000690775.1 Eurypyga helias
CCTAGTCCTGTGGGGAGCAGCCAAGAGAACTGGGGTTGTTTAGCCTGGAGAAGAGGAGTCTCAGAGGAGAACTTATCACTCTCTACAGCCATCTGAAAGGAGGGTATTGGTCTCTTCTCCCAAGTGATAAGCAATAGGGCAAGAGTAAATGGCCTCAAGTTGCACCAGGGGAGGTTTAGATTGGAAATTAGGAAAATTTTCTTCATTAAAGGGTTGTCAGGCATTGGAACAGGCTGCCCAGGGAGGTGGATGAGTCACCATCCCTGGGGGTATTTGTAGGTGTGTAGACGTGGTACTTCTGGACATGGTTTAGCAGTGGACTTGGCAGTGCTGGATTAACAATCGGACTAGATGATTGTAAAGGTCTTTTCCAACCTAAACACTTCTATGATTCTATGAAAACACTACATATCTATGAAATATTAAGATGTACCACTTAAACCATCATTTTGAACATTTTAATTTGTCGTCCTTTTCTGCTTTAACTGTAGTCCTCTGACTTTTTAATCTGCACAGAAAAAGAAATCATTCTGCCCCCACTGATGCTAATGGACACAAAATGACCCCAGGATCTCCAAAAAGAAAAAAATAACAACACGAAGAACAAATAACTAATCCCCATCATCTTTCATAAAAGCCTTTGGAAATGCTGTGCAAATATCTTGCAGCAAGAGAAAGTGCATATCAGATGAAATGAGTGAACATCAGCAAGTTACCATGGCGTAACCAGCTAAGTAGCAAATGCAGAGTTAAAAAAAAAAAACAATACTAAAACACATTTTCCTAAGTCTCTCTCGCGGAGGTTTAAAGCTAGACACTTCACACTGGAGACAGATCAAGACTAGGCATGTGCTCAGTTACTGCAGCTGAGCTGTCTCACAGGAAAAGGTGCTATTCGTCAGTGAGCTAAATCAATCGAAGAGTCAGCTGCCACAGGGAGGCTAGGCTGCTCTCCCCTGGCCGTGGCTGCCTTTTATTCAACCCTTCTCTGTCTGTGCTCATGCCTCACCAAAATGTTTTCTGTGCTTTTGCTCACTGGTTCAGCTCACCCCCTACAGCCAGGGGGCCTGGGAGGCAAGAAAAGCACAACTTTCACTGGCAGCTAGCCATAAACTCAGCTGAATTGTTTCACCAAGCTACACCCTTGCTCACTTAATGGCCCCAGCCTAGAGTTACTGAGAGTTGCTTCCAATTTATCTCCTAATCCATTTCAAGGCAATTGGTTTTCTGCTGAATAGCCATATATGAAGCAGGAGGCTTCATCTGTCACCTATTTGCCTAAGCCCCTTCTCAAAAAAGGCTAGCAGGTTTAGGAGAAGGACTGCTGGAACTTGCAGTAGATCTTCCCTAAGTGCAAAATCTGTGCCAGTGATCAATAATTAACATACTTTCACCCTGACCTGTCAAAAGCTAGAGACAAACCAGACACATACTCGTACTCGGTCCTTTTTGACTGGAAATACTGAGACCATAAATAATCCTCATATATAATCCTGACATAACATAATTACCTTCAGATGGATGAGCATCATTTCTGGGAAGCTTAGGGGAAAGAGGAGCAGCATACGGTGGAGAGTCCTGAGGGTATCGTTTAGCACTCCTGTTTTCAGGTATTTCTTCTTTTGCTGCAAAGAGAAAAGTCACCAGCTATTATTCTAGTATAAAGCTGCTCACGGGGCAAGTCCAGGGACAAAAGCAAAGACATGCATCAGCCATTCACCAGTTTACAGTTCAGTTTCTTGTGTCACACAGACTCAGCCATTTAGATACAAACTTTCACAGCTGAAGTACAGTTTAGTTTATACTGTCATCACCCAAATTACCTTGACCTTGGCTACTTATCTGAAAAGAGTTAAACCAAATTACTTTCATATGACAGATAAACATAACTTCTCCATTGGAAGTGGGGAGGAGGGAGAAGAGTATTTTATTTTCTAAAGCAGCACCCAGAAGACAAACTCAGCTAACAAACAGCTTCACACCCAACAGGAATCTTCTGAAATTGCCCTGACATCATGGTTTTCTCAGCAATGGCCCCTGGCAACCCTTGGGCTGGGACTTTGTAACACCAGGCCCTACAAGCAACCTGATGGGAGCTCTTGCACAAGTAATTTCATTTCTCCTTCACTCTATGCTCCCAGCACAGCAGACAAAGATACATACAAAATACAAACCTCATACAAAATATCACAAGCAGCCACCTGCAAAACCCACTTTTTCTACTAGAAGACTGGACTGTACATAGTAGAACGTAAAGCTTTTGGAGCCACCGCTGAGTAAGGTGAATAAAGAGGGAAGAAAGTACCTTTTACTGACGTGGGAAGGGCTAGGCTGAATTCCCTTCTCATAAGGCAAGCCCCTTCTCATAAGGCAGTAAGTATCTTTTTGCAAGTTTATTTTATGATCCGAACGTAAATTTAACAAATGAAATGTGAAGCTTTGAGCTTGTCTTTTGAGCGGTACCAGTGGTACAATACATGTTTCCTGGCTTGCCTACAAGGAGGAGTTTGCTGAACAAAATGGTTTCTGCATGTGCGGTACGAGCTATCCCACCCTGTCAAAGCCCTCCCACACTGGAACTAATCCACTAAGCACTGAGGCGCATCCACGTCAATCAATGCACGTCACAGACAGACATATTAAGAAGTTACATTTCATAAAGATGCCACACGTCTCAAACATGAGCCCTTGAAAATAACAGTTGTTTAACGGTACCTGGTTTGTTCCTGTCATACTCCGTAGGACTGTGTGCAGATCCCATGTAAGGGCTGAAAGGCTGGCTACTAAAGAGATTATCACACTGCAGGCTGTGGCAGAGTTTCTCCAAAAAGCGTAGGACAAACGATGCGCTGTTTACAGAAGGAAGATTGATGGCGTGCTTTTCCCCATCAAAGGAAGCTGGGAATAAGAAGATGATGTCAGAGACCCCCTAAGCATCATGAAGTAGAGTAAAACACCATCATTAACTTAAAGGAGAAGACATTCAGATTTGATTTAAACCACACACAAGGCGTGAGAGGAGTAAAGAATTGTTCTGGTAGTTTAACAAATTTACATCCAAAGGACTGATTTGACCTTCCGTTGGATCCATACCAGTTTTAATGTGTTCTATGGTAACTTAATAATAAAATAATTTTGGATTCACACCAGCGTAACAAAACTTGCAACTATTCCCTCATCACCAAAACCTTATGTGCACTTGCTGCTGTTTGCTTATAAAACAGCAACCTCTCCACAACCTATTTCAGGAGGTTAGACAGAAAAGACCCTTTACGGTACTTGCTAAAAACAATATAAAAAATAAATTTAAGAAAAAGGAAGCAAACAACTAAGATTTTTTTTTTTCCCCTCAGTTTCTAACTGAAGTGAGCATGCTTGGGGTAACGTGCTGCCATCCATTACCACTGAAATTCTGACTACAGAAAACTGTTTTGCCATTTGCTGTTTTATGCCTAGAGAAATCTATCCTGCTGTCAACACTACAGCGGTCAAGCTCCTATTTATTTCAACAGGAGCTAGGTGGCAGAGATACCACAACAGCCACAAATAGATCTGATGTCTTTTAAACTGAGTGATTACAAAGAGCCTGGACATGTGCCTATGTCTTTTACTTGTTAATCTCCTTCCTTGCCCCCCAGAGTGTTGCAGCTGATGATGTTTTCCTTTTTTGTGAAAATCAAAAGATTTTGAAAAGACTCAGTACTGCCAATATACGGATAAATAATTACCATTACATTGGCTGAAACTTTTAGTTACTTCCGATTAGAAAGACATTAGCACAAAGCAGGAACAAACCTGTAACTAAAGCTTAGGGCTAGAAAGAAGTCACATAAACACCAGGTTTACTCATCACTTTGTCTTCTCAGTTTTCAGCCTGTGAGGCAGCAAACTTGTTAACATAAGTTTCCACATGATAACTAGAGCTTTAAAGGATCCCGTTCTGTTGGCAGCAGATACATTTTGGAAAAGAAAAAAAGAAAAAACCCAACCCACAACCCCAGAAATTACAAGAAAGCCTTTATTCACAGATCTGAATTAAGGACTATTTCCATATTGTGTTGCAGAAGAGACAGAGAACATACACAAAACCAAAGAAAATGCCCAAGTCGAGCATATTTTAAGCTTCCTTAGGCAATCAGAAGTGTCAGTTACTTACACTGTTGATGTAAGGAAGCTTCTGATTAGAGTTAAAGCAAGTTAACTAGCTAGCAACAACAACGTGCTACCTCTCTCATACGCTTCCCTGAAAGACCGATCTACTGCAAGTGCTTAAAGCTTAGGAGTCAGTAGTACAGGGACAAGTCCTGGACCCACGTTTCTGTGGCCCATTCATTTTTTACAGGCTCCAACGTTCGAACGAAATGCTAATGATTCACAGTCCCACATGTGGCTCAGACACAAGGTCCTCTACCTCATGTTTGGGGAAAGGGTCTCCGAAAGCAAATTTTTGCTTGGATCTCAACCAGGTCTGGAGAGCAAATGGGCTGGGAGACCTACCACTGCCTGATCTCCTGACAAATTTACTGCAAGCTAGTGGTCAGCTACAGCAAAAGTTTAAAATGCTTTATAACAGCCTTATAGATACATGACCTTGGGGAAATCACTTATCCTCCACCCCTTAACTTCTCATTTTGAAAAGAACCATTGAAAAGAACAGCATTATCTTAGAGTTGTCAGGAGAGCAAAGCAAGAAACAGCTGAGGCAACGTGACTGCCCCGGCAAGTCATACCAGGGGAAAAATCCACAAATAAAGGTTCAGTGCAAACACAGCTCCCTTGTCCTCTGAACACCTGAGGGCAACCATACCAACTCCAACCAAGGCTGTGGGATCCAGATCCTTAGGCTCAACTCTCTGCTCTGCTTGGGGACAACATAAGCCTCTCACTTCTCAGATAAATGCTAGGGGAAAAAATAAAAATGAGTACTTCTGAAGTGCAACCTTTAATGATAAAGAAACAGGGATTAGTGTTTGCATGTGCAATCCCAGCCTCCCAGATGAAGAGGCATTCTCATTTCTTCACCTTCCACTGTGTACATGTTTTAGACACCAGGTTGAAGCTACGAGAAAGACTGAGCACTAAACTCAGCCAACAGTCTGATTTTAATTCTCTCCCTGAGAAGATTTATCTGAGCCTCAGTCTAGTTCACCCCACCAAACACCATAGTCTCTGTGCTACAAGAAGAAAAAAGGGGTTGACACCACCACCACCATTAGTGGGCTTGCTGATCAAGCCTTTAATTTCCTTTCAGTTATATTCGCCTGAATTGAAACCTTATGAATCAAGCAAAAATAAATGACTGTGTGCTTTTGTTTGAGTAAGAAAAGATGGAAAAATCCTAAATTCAACTCCATTGAAAACAATTATTTTCTTTGGCAGCTGAACCAAAAGAACCCGCTAATTATTAACACGTATTCTAGCAAGAGTATTTTCTTCACGTCCTCATCAGCATACGGTTTCCTCCTACAGCAGGTATAATATTCGTCATGAAAGTTTAAGTCCACAATAGATTTAGATTTCTTTGCTTATTCTCTGCAGCAACATTTTTTTTCTTGCCAGTCTAAAAAGAAAAAAAACCACCACCCGAACAACAAACCACACTCCAAAACCACTTTCAAACAAAAACTCTACAAGAAAACACTCTCACAGTTTCCTTCTGTAATTCCTCATTTTATTCTACTGAAGCTTTCCTCTTCTCACTGTTCAGATGCACAGCTGGTTGTGATGTGCTACCCTAACTTAAGTCACAGTTGTGCTTCTCACAATACATCACACAGGAGTTTTTGATTAAATCACAGGGAGCATTTGCTCACCTGCTTCTCAGCAACCTGTCTGAGAAGCCAATGGCAAGGGAAGAGCTCAAGAACACTGGAAACCCACTGGGATCTTGAATGCCTGTATCACCTGGGCCAGGACTCTGCTTCAGGAGCAGTCCACACAGCCAAGTTCTTTAAATCCAGGGCTACAGGGCTGGCATCTCAAAGGCAGGCCTTGCCTTGCAGTGAAGCCAGGTGCAGAACAGCAATTCCTTCTCATGCAGAATTTCTGAATGTAAACAAGCTACATAAAGATTTTTAAATTTCTCTCTCATCTGTTAAATGATTATTTTCAACTACTCATTCACAGCCCAAGCATGCCACTGGCCTATGATTTAGTCTTTCGTGATAAACAGAACACTGGCAGTGCATATCTCAGTGCATCCTGCTCAAGAAAAATTAACTTGCCTGAGTTAGTTACAGCAAGGTATTAATTATGTAATAAACTTTCATATATCTTGCAAAAATAAAGCAACACGGGTTTCAAACCCACACGGACGCAGCGCCATTAAACCTTTACCACACAGCAGAGAAGCAGCATACGTTTTTTGAACTCACTCCCGGGGAAGCATAAGCAAGGGTGACTGTAGTTCTGCTATGCCCAGCTCGGGGTGCTGCTTTTTAAATACTGTTAGACAACAACATCTTTATGAGGATTTAATTGAACCTGTATTCCACTAATCATCTTTCATATCTGGTGTTCATGTAAGGAGATTAAAGTAGCACAAAGTCTTTTGATCACCAGTGATGGAATTATGAATTGATGTGCTAACTGCTATATAGAATATTTCCTAGCCTAAAAGGGGAAAAAAAATGTCAAGCAGCAGCTATTCAGTTAAATAAACCTATTCCATAATAGGGGACATAGGTGGATGAACACTGACCTAAGATACTGCTACAATTCTGGGGAACGGGGGAAGGGAAGAAGCAGCAATTTTAACATGTGGAATGACTTGCCTGGAATCTAAACAGATTAGTTTGAAAATTTTCAGTCACTTGGTTGTGGCATTAAGAACACAAACACGGTGTATGGATAAAGATTATGCGAATGACTTGAATTAATAAAGCTGATATTTCACTTGTACCGGGTTTACTTGACAAATGTTTGGCCACAGCTGCTAAATGAGGTGCACGAGCTCTACTTTGTGTAAGAATCTAATTTTATTGTGTATATGTAATTTAACACTGCTAAGTTCTCATTTAAAGAACTGTTCAAATCGTCCTGGACCCCGAGTGAGATAGATCACACACCGCCAATACTCTCTTAGTAAAGGAGTTCACTCACACGTCTATGTTCTTGACTGTGCTTAAATAGGTACGAAAGTGACAGAAACTCATTGCAGCTACTTCAGTTCTTCTGCCCCACCTCGAGTTCACAGCCAAGTGAAGAAACAGAGCACCTTCACATACCAGTTATCACTTCCCCTCCGTGATGGCCAGACTTCAGAAATCCAAAGACTGTTTTGGATTGATGGGCACAATCCACACAAGCCTGTACAGCCTGCTGAAGTACCACGTTGACAGGACCTGGTCCAAAGTGATCCGGAAGCTGCTGAACATTCTTCTTATCCAGATGAGGCCCACAGTTTCCATGCTTGTTGACATAAACACACACTGAAAAAAAACAAGCCATGTTTATTGCCACGGAACTAAGACATGCTTCCCAGTTAGACCTGCAAACTGTCTTCTTAGTTTTAATCTTGAGGAAATGATGTACTGGTCAACTCAAAGGCTGAACATGCATACATACTTTCTGAGTGTGGAAAAAGTGCTCTGGCTTCTAACAACATCCTCCAGCCTGAGCCCTAAACCCACTTCTTTCTGGTCTCTAAAGCCCTTCACTACCCCACTAATGTAACAAAGCTGTCATAGCCCCTATTTATCTTTTATTTTAACTAATCTCTGTTCATACACTGGCTCCAGTAAAATAAGAATTACTGGCAAGGACTCTAAATTACCAAGATGGGATTCTAAACAGCTGGCCTTACCAATTTACTACCCTAATTTTCCCCGTATTTGAGAAGCTACAACAGGACGACAACTCTATGGCATACACCTACCACTGATGCTCATTCTGAAGCACTCATACAGCACTAACGTGTGCACGTATAATGGTCCTGTGCACACACGTAACGGCTACTGAAGGTCTGTGCCTTCAGTATCCCCAAACCACTTGTGTATGATTTCCACACTGCGACTTGGCCTTCTCTGCTAAATGAAATAAACACACTTGTCTTGAAACACTGTAAGGTGATTTAAAGCTTAGCACAAAACAATCAACTGGGACTTGAAATAACTTTTTATGGACACCGTGCAAAACTGCCTTTCTAAAGGGACAGCAAGGCTTAGAAAAACATGGGGAAAAAAGGTGTAACTGAAGATTTTTTTTTTCTTTTGGCCTTGCCTGTCACATGACCAGGAATGCACCCAAGACACGGCTACAGCTTAATGAAAAGATATGCCTCTGTGTTGATTAAGCAGACAACCGAAACATCCTGTTGTATAAGACTGCCATATTTTCTGAACCGTAGTAATATTTGGGCTTAGTTAAAAACCTAGATCTTAAAACTCAAAGTATTTCCTTAAGTGTTTTAATGATCTTAATGTCTTCATGCACATCTGCTCAGTCTCTGATGTCCGCAAGTTGGAGGAAACAGATTTGTACAAATAATCAAAGATACAAATCAGCAAAAATAGTTTTCATGGCATCTTCTGTCTGGGCTCAATAACAACTGCCTCCCGAAAGGTTTATTTTCTTAGGAAACACACACCCATTTTCCCCTCATCCATGACTGAAGTTGGGAGTCAGAAGAGCCTAACAACTCCTATTGTAAAACCACTTTTTAAACGTCACAAGGCACCTCAAAAGAAAATTATCATAATTTATGGAGGTTTTAAAAAGTTCTGAGATTTCAGTTGACAGCATACAAATTGTTTCACTACAGGGTTACAAGTTCCTCAATGAGCTAGATCTTTAGCTACCTGATTTCTCTTTTGTCAACCTTTTTCAAGATACATTTCATTGTATTTCAAAAACAATCACACGTAAGAGGATGAAGGAATGTATTTCCTCTAACTGCCTTTACGTGGTTTAAACAGTTGTTTCTTTTCAAGTCAGACTGTACAAAGATAAAAATCTCAATTTTGTTGTATTACAGTACAGCCTGCATGATGTCAGAGTATCACATGGGGTTTTTTCTACATCTATTACCACTTCATACATTCAGGAGTGGGACAGACATGAAAGAACTGGAGAGTTTCCTTTTTCAGACAGGAACAAACTGACAGGTCTAGCAGATCTATCAATAGCCCCTGTGCTCCAGCACTTCTTGCTATAATGCAGGTATCAAAATACTAGTTCTGCAACGTAACACTGGCACTTAAAAATCTCTGTTAAAAATGAGGAGCTGGATAATGATTTACAGTAATAAATTTGCAGCACATTTTCTGTTAAATGACACTACCAGTTTGCTTGTAATGGAAGCCATGTCATACTAAAAATGTCATTCATTTTTTTAATTTCTCTTTTACCTGTGGATATAACTGCTGCAGTTGCACCAGACAAACTAATTCCATCTTTAAGTATCTGTGTAGTGCCACTGTCCCCCTCAGGAGAAGAATGAGGAGAAGGTGATGCAGAAGTCAGTTGTTCCGGCAAGATTTTTTTCTGTTTAGAGAACAAAAACATAAATTAAAAATGTTTAATGTTCTTTAAGGAGTCTGCAAAACCTTTCTGCTATCGGTTACCATCTGACTGAATGTGTGTGGTTCCTTATTACAAAAGTACCACACAGAGCAGAGAAAATAAAGTCCAGAAAAGGAAGACCAAAAACTGTCAGTCTGCATTTACAGCTACCTAAGTTAAGGCAGTGGAAGTCAAGTGACTTCAAAAGGAACACACCTCTATCTAAAAAGTGGGAAAAGAATGAGCTTTATATACTGATTCATGACCCTTCTGCATCTTAGAAAGCACAAAGAGGTGTTTTGGATTATTTTCCTGTCCATACCCTTCCAAACATCTGGGTTTATCACAACTCAAACAGTTAGATTTTATATGGGAATATATATATACAGCCCAACTGAGTCACATTTGTGTGTCAACTTTGCACTGCACCTTGATTTTCCCCCAGCTTGTTTCAAAGGGGCTGAAATCCTCAGGTAATCACTTTCAGGAATTAATGCTTTATGCAACCTATCAAATAAACCAGTGGTTACTATCTGGTCATGGAAGTTGCCCAAACCATTTTTTGCTTCCCAAACCAAACTTAGTTGCAGCTTATCATATGACAGACAACCAGAGTTCACAGCACAAAGATTTAGAAATTGGTCAGTGTGCATTACCTTCCACCTGAGAAAAGGAGCGTTTTGTTGTAATTTGGTTTGGACTGGGGTTTAGGAAAGAGACAGGAACAAGGAAGGTATTGTAATGTGCTTTGACATGCTATGAAAATACATGGACATAAAAGAAATAATGAATTGGAGAAAGTTGAGGAAAAGTCTTTAGGAAGAAAGACCTCTCCCCTCACCATTTATCCTTGCATTAGAACAGATTACGTTCACATTCTCTTACCTACCAAAAAAGTTTGGAATGTGAGAGATTGCCCAAGGTCTTGACATTGCTGAAGGCAGCAGAGACCTGGCTACTCGTGTGGTACTGCTATACTGCTAAAATTGATCTACAGTGAAGTAAAAATTCAGTCAAGTTGCTAAGGGAGGCTAAGCCCTCTTTCACTTAGCAGCATCCATCCTTCACACTTTTAGAAGCAGCATATTTTCCACATAAAATTAAAAAATATGTAGAAAGCAACCAAAATAGGCACCTTCCTAAGAGCAGCAGTGTTTAACTCCTTCACAACACCTATAAAGAACAAATTAACTTTCTTCTGAAATCTAGGGTACATTAAAGAACATTTCTGGGCCCCTTGCAGTTCAGAGAAGATAGGTTTGGCTGGAGAAACTACCTGCCAGCATGGTACTGGGTGGAACTGCCATGAACATAAGGAATAGAATGCCAAGGCTTGGCACTGCACTGTGAATGAAATGAGGTGGCTCAGGTCAGACACTGAACCAAGCAGTGATATATTACTTGTCAGGAGTTGCCTACGCATCTTAACACTGTGTGACAGAAAGGTCTCTCTCTCCACCCTTAATACAGGGAACAAAAATGCCCTTGGGAAGTTGGAGCTTTTGATCTGAAGTTTGACATTCCTGAAGGCTACTCTGGACTCTCTGGGGGTCCAGCTGCCTGTCACTGTGCTGCAAAATACGGGTGGTTGAGGAGAAAGAGGAGGAAATAGGAGCAATGTAGGCATGAAAACAAAATACAAACACTAAATTGTAAGACAGAGGAACTATCTGCCCCCCACACCAACACATAAGCATGGTGAGGCTAGCAAGCTATTTCCTACCTTCTCCTTCAGAAGGAGGAAAGAGTGGATTTTGGAAATACACAACGTTATGCTTGCTGAGCTGAGGTTCTCATTTTACCACCCCAAACTGACGAGCAGCAAACCGTGATCCCAAAGCCATGTTGTTTCCCAAGGCAGGCCACATTCCCAGCAGGGCCCAGCACATTTGCTTGGTCAAAGCATCACCAGCAGGCCCTTGCCAGCTGGGAGAGCATGCCAGCTCCATTAGCCTGCAGAGAGCTCCGCTTAGTCTGGCACCACATGGCCAACTTCACAGGCTTTACCCTGACGCTTAAAAACTCTCTTCTTGTGGGGTCGAATTTAGGGCTGTGATCCACTTAGAGCAAGGCACTTCCTCAAGAAATTCTGGAAGGAATTCCTTGCATTGTTATGCAAAGTGTACTTTTAAAAATAATTGAAGAGATGTAAAGTGATTTCTTCTTCATTACGACAAAGTAAAACCATACAGTGCAAGCTGGGGGAGACAAATGGAAAACACAACCCAACGTGCATCTCGTATTGACAGAGAAGCTTAGAAAACTTCTGTTTAAAAGAGAGAAATGACACAACGGCTCAACATTCCTGGTGTGTAATAAAAGTTAATGCCTGCACAATGATAAACATCGCCCTTTTAAGTTTGTTGTGCTGCAAAGAAAGTCAAACCGCTCTACAGTGTATCAGGCACAGGCCAATCTCCCCAGATACCCAGGTTTTGAACTACAACACAACCAGCTTGCACCTGAAGCACAATTACTTAGCCTGAAAAGATGGAGGGATTTTTGGATTGGTCTTTAAAAAAACACAACCAAAACACCTAGGCACATACCACTTGCATTATATTTGCATATGTACTTGCATGTGTCCTGTGAGGTATACAGGCTGCAAGGTGCTCCATGTCGGATACACCCATGTCTGTGCAGGGCTCCCACAAAGCCATTTCCCCTCCTCACCTTGATGCTAACAGGCATAACAGCCCGAAGAAGAGCTTCGGCTTGTAACGGCTTGTAACGTCTTGGCAATTTAACCACGTACCAAAGCAATAACAACTTTCTGTAGATTCTCAAAAGGAGCTCGTTTTTAAAGTTCTTAATGCAGAAGTTATGTAGCAAAACTCACAAGTTTGACAGATCTAAGTCTGCAATGCCTAACTCTTAGTTGCCTGGTCCCACAGAGGAAACTGGGAGTATATGGAGGTACCACTGACTCAAGACGGGGAGTGCCAGCAGTAACCCCCACTCCCCACGCAAATTCCCCATTGCACGTCACACAGACCGGGTGCCAAATGCAGCACTCCAAGTAGACACCTTCAGACACCCAGAAGCCTCCTCTAAGGCTGAGATGCCTCCAACTCTTCTTTCAAAGGGTACACGAAGCTTCTCTATTAATTTTTCATGAGACAGAAAACAAAACTCTTACACGAAAATGCACATCCTGCCATACCCAAGGACATCCTTAAGATATGAAGGAGTCCTGTGTCCAACGCTCTCCGTTAAAGCTCCCCAGATTTAGAGACACGTCATCCACCAGCTGAGCGTGGATGGGAGCACCTTTCTCCTCTTTAATCTGTGTCTCAGTGCACTTTTATACACTGAGCAAGAGATAAAGCTAGAGACCACTTGCATCAGTAGCCTACCAGTTTGGATGCCTGACTGGAAGGGGCAGGCATCAGATGAAAGCACTCAGCTTTCTATTTCCAGTTCCCAGAATGATTTCTTACCTTGTGATCATAATTTCAACAAAGTGCCTGCTTCCAGTTTTGTGCTGCAGCCTTCTAGGGATGCTCTAATAATGTTACTTCACTAGCACTTTACAATGATTGGCATTATCACCGAAGGGGAAGTCCCACCCATGCCACTACTCCATCCCTGCCTGTGATGTGTGGGCAACAGATCCACAGTGATCCAGACTGGAGGATAAAACCACCGCAACTTCAACTTTTTGAAACTTGGGAAGGGGGAGGAAAACAAACAAACAAACAAAGCCTCCAAAAAAAGAGAAAAAACAATGCCCCCCTTCTCACCCATTGGTGCTAATGCAAAGGAGGGAGGAGCAGAGGGACAGAAAAAAATTTTCTGGGAAAAGAGATTGCAGGATTGCTACTTCTCTTTGACAGCCTCCAGTGAGTGAGCAAGCCTCAGAAAATAGATCGTGCTTCCATGGCAATTCAAGACTTGCCTAAATCCGCCCTGCTGTGACCCTGTCCTTCCTTGCAGCAGCACTGGTGGGTTTTTTTGGGGTGGAGCAGACAAAGAAGGGAGTTCAGAGGGAGGAATGCTGGGTTAGTTGGCTACCAGTTCAGCTCTCTGAAGTAGCTCACTCCGGGATCGTTTACCCACCGGTGTTGGTATCACGGGGGAGTGAGGGGTTACAGCAGTGTCGATTTGTACCTGGTCCAACAGTTCTGGACGAGCTGCAGCCAGAGGCAGCTGCCAACAGTGCAGGTCTGACACAGCTTGGCAGGGAAAAAGGCAGAAAGGCACCACGTCTTTCAGACCAGGGCAGAATTAGGCCCACACTTGGAGAAATGTATTGCCTGCAAAGAAGCTTCCTGCTTCATGCTAGTACCTCCAGGATACTAAAGAAAGAAGCAAACTATATATACGGTTCAGTAATGAAATAACCCAGTCTAAAAAGCCTAAAAACGCCTGGCTTTTATAATTTTACTGGAAATGGCTATTCCAGAATCTAATTTTTTAAACACCAACAACTCACCCATAAATATATTGGTAATCTTTTTCTGGAATAAAACAATCCATAGAAGTTTATACTGAAATATTCCAGAATAGATATTCTAGACTTTTTCTTGTAACCAATTGCTGAAAACAGTAAAGCCCTGAAGGCTAAAGAGAAGACAGAAAATTAAATAATAATTTTAAAAAATCTCACTACAAAATTCTGCAACATAAAGTAAAGTAGTAGATAAGGACTAACCTTTTTTCCAGGTTTTAAACTTTTTTTCCTTGTTTTAAGATTTTCAGAATGAGAGGTGCTTTTTGTCAGGGGAATATTTTTAGGAGACCTGCCCTTCTTGGGAACTGCAGACTGTCCAGGGGGTTTGCCCCGACCTGGTTTCCTGCCCCGCTGCGCTGGTACCGGAGCAGATTTCTGTGGAGACTGCATTGAACGCCGTGTCACTTTGGAAGGGGAAGATTGGATTTTTGCACTGCTCTTTGTAATGGAAACTGAGGAAAAACAAAAACAAAAGGGAAGGGGGGGAAAAAACCTCAAAATGAACGATGGAAAGCAACTTTTCTAACAAAGGCTTAAAAAAAAAAATGTTGTGCACAAATTACATTGTAAAATAAATATACTTGGATGTTTTGAACTTAAGTGGTTGGCATGAAACTATACAACTTCATTAAAGACCATGAGAGCACTCTTTATACCTATATTTTAAAGGGCCTTTCCTAAGAGAAAAGGATTCAGTAAACATAAAAATAATCAATCCACTCACCTTATAAATGCTTCCCCTAATTTTCTTTGCAATAAGATACTTATAAAGTGCCATTCATCAAGGCGGCCTTCAACATACTGCACGTATTATACAGCCCATAACACATCCGTTCTCCTTTAAGAGC
>NW_010235234.1:15270-30776 GCF_000690775.1 Eurypyga helias
TACCTCTACAGAGCTACAAACCAATTTGGAGCAGTGAAGAAAATCATCCCACTGAAGAAGGAAAACTAGTGATAGCAGAAGTATCATTAATGAGCACTTGTCGGAGATGTCACTTTAGAAAGATCAGTTCACATAACTGTACCCAGATTTTTCTCCCTGGAGTCAGCTAGACTTAAATTGTCTGCGGAAGAAGGACTTCCAAAAATCAAAACACAAAGTACCATTTTTATACATTCTTAGCACTGAAGTGGTTCTCTGTTGGATCTCCCATCCCAACACAAAATTGATCCGATATGTTACAATGTGACTGTATTATAATCTGGTGTGAAGCTACAAGATGTAAGCAGATGTCACTGAACAGAACTTCCCAGTTAGCACTCTTCTACCCCACTCACTCTTCCCTCAAGTAATGATGATGATTTTATTTTAACGATTCCCTTTACAATGGACCTAGTAAAACACCAGAAGGATGCCAAGCAGAACCTACGGATAAGGACATATCAATGAAAAGCTAAACTGCACCATGCTACAGCAGGACCCGTGGCTAAGAAAAATCAAGTACTAAAAGTCCAAAAAGTCCAACAAATACTCTGTTTCTTTGGACTGATTGCTGGCAGGCAGGCAGATGCAGAAGTGGCAGAAGAGGTAAGTAGAAGATAAGAATGGGAGATTTTGTGATATCAAACCACCCCTGTTGAGAGAGATTTGGGAAAGTAACATAGTATATTTGAAATCATTTGAAGCCTTTACACTAAAATTAGATGGCTTTCTACTATCACACTGCTCTACCACAGCCTTTCGCTGATGATGAAACTCCTAACCTTAAATACTAAGTACATAATGTGACACAACTTAGAAGTATTGCAAGTTACAGTTCAAGAGGGGTTTGACTGTGTCAGTCACCAGTGCCTGAGCCAAAGCCCTACTGCAGACTGGAAGTGGATCATAAGGAGCTGCTAAGAGCTAATTGCCTGGATTTGTTTGAATTTGGAACATTCCTTCTCCTAAAATATTATGATGTTGAGGCTTTCTGGTAAGCCAATAAAACACAAAATAAAACTCAAAATACATCTGAAATGAGATCTTCAGATAAGAACATACTTAGATTGCATAACAATTTTAATGCCTAGCTCTATGAGTGATATTCACCTTAACAGTCCAGCACCCAGCTTTACAACTACTTTAACTCTGAATTTTTATTCGGGAGTTAACTGTTATTAAGTATTTTCAATAGAAAATGTCACAGTAAGATGAAATACACACTGCAAACAGACTTCTAAGATACAAGTCCTACCGACACACATTTTTAAAGCTGTAAGAGCATTTACATACATTGTTATTTGTCTGATTCGGTGACAAATCTAATACTCCTAAATGGCAGTTGAGAAGAAATATCTTCGTTACGGCTGGTTGCAATCCTAATTCATCAAATACAGACGTGATATCACTAGGTATCTGAGAAGGACCACCTACCTTCTGGATGTGCAAAGTGAACACTTTCCTTTTACATATGTATGCCAAAACTAATTTTCATATGCAATGACAGCTTAAAATAAGATGAACAGGATTTTAACCAAATGCTGGCGTAGCATTACTCTTAGGTCTCCAAATTGCTGAATGACAACTGGAACATCCGGAAAGCAAAACAGTATCAACTGTATGCCGTACTACGTATTGCAGCCTGCACTAGGCTTACACCAGTGTAAAATGCAACTATTCTTATGCATTTGTGCCACACAACTATGCGTTTAACAAAACGATCACGAACTTTTAAGGAAATGTTGGTTCACAAATCCTTTGTACCCTTGCCTATGCTGAAATCTAGCCAACACATTTTGTTCTTACACAGAAAAGACACAGCTAAGGTTAAGTACACAGCTAACTGCTACGTCAAAAGGTTCTAGGAGCACACGTATGAGTTTCAGGACACTGGGCAATCTCTACTCCCTTCCAGAAGAACATTTACCCGACAAAGAGTAACAACGCAAACAGCTCCAACCACTTCAGGCTGCCCTCTTGAAACACACACATCAAGTACCCTTATCTCAGCATCTTCCTACCTGTATACGCCAGAGGACCAAATATTAGCAGCATTAACCATTAAGGGGGAGGGTCGGGTCCCATTTGGTATTTTTCCTTCTGCCTAGGGCTGAAGCTGATTTTTTCAATAGGCAAGACTGCAACAAAGCCCATGCTGCCCGGGCAGCCTCCCAGAGATAGCAGCAAATGAGGAGCCTGCTATTTGCATTTGTTGATTTAAGAGAGGATGGGGGTAGCACAAGGGAGTGGGAGACTGCTAAAGTAATTCCCATATTGTCTGCAGGCTGTATTGACAGTGATCATCAGTCACCTGCTCATACTTCCTTCACCCCGGCCTTCAGAGGGAGACCAAAGGTTACACTGGGTCACAGGATCTGGAGGGAAATGAAAAGACATGCAAAATCGAGCTGCCAACCCACTGCATCTGCAGACAGAGTTATCCCCACTAGGCCACATGTTCCAAAAGCTAAGACGTTTTAGTAGTCTCATGAGAACTTGTTAAAATATAACGATGAAGAGAATAGAGAGGAAAAATGCCAAGCTCTGCTTGCAATTACTGCAGTATTTAGCTGGGATATTTACAACCAAAAAAGCACATTTGCCTTTTCAGGATGCTGCTTTGCATCACAAAGGCCTTCTCATTTGCACAAACAAAATCGAGCATTTGTGCCGTGTTGCTCTTCCACACAAACATCCACAGCTCCAGTTTCAGGAGTGGGATGCATGGCATTCTTTCCCAAGTCTCTTGTTTACACCCAAAAAGTGTACCGGCATCCTCAGTAACTGAAGAGCAGAGATCCTGCTACACAAACACACTTTAGCATAGCAGTGTTAGCAACTAAACGGCGTTTTCAAAGTTCACAGAGCTCTAGTTGTACTGTCAGCGAGGGCTATAGGTGACTACCTAGAGCAACACACAAACAGCTTTCACACTTGCAATTACTGCTCATTCAAGACATTCTGGTTTTACCCCCCAAGAAACATTCAGTGAGAACCCAACACCTATAAACTCTGTCTCCAACCTATGTAAGAGAAAGCTGAAACCCTCCATCTCGGAACCCACAGCCTAAAGAAGCACGGCCACAGCTGACTCCTCACTCACAGAGCAGACCCACTGGAGTCCACTGCACTCATTTGCGTGAGGACGGGAAGGATCAGACCTGAGACCAGGGCCACATTCTGCTCGTAGGAGCAGAAAAACTCACCAGACACATGCAGGACTGCAAAATCTGACTCCAGAACATTATCCCCAAGATGTCTTGATGGAGTAAGTCAGTTATTTAAGGCAACTGTGAAATCAGAAGCTACGGAAACCTCCAGCGCTTGAGAAAGGGATGGGACAGATGACAGCTCAGAAGCCTGAATTCTCATGCAATCCTAATTAACAAAATTCCCTCAAATAATCCACAGTGATGGTTTCACTCTATGTTTTTATAGAAAGTGAGGGGAAAAAAGGTTCATATTTATAGTATTATTCATAATATTAGAAATCTACCCTACAGTTGGTGTCACAGAGCAGCAGTTACAAGACTCCAGAAAGCAGAAGTAAAATTACGTGAAGCAAGGTAAGACGACCATTTTGCCATACACTCCGCGAGCACAGCATTGCTACCTTAGCTGAAGATGCCAATTAGGACAGTAAAAAACAGTAATTCAGTGTTTAAACCAGCATTTCTTTCCAGACAGAAATTATTCTATTTGTACTGCAGTATTGTTCCTATGCCCCCACGGAGACACAAGCCGAATGCTTTTGTGAGAATATAAAAACCTAGCTCTCGTCTACGGATTAAAAAAATGAGGCGAAGAGATTTAGCGACTTACCCTAAATCCATGTGAGCGTTCTACAGCGGAAGTAATGGAAACATACCTCCTGGACTTCCAGCCCAGGATTTTAAGTAGACAATTAACCTTCTTTAATGCAGTAAGTTATAATCATGATAGTTTTGACAACTGGGAAAGGAGGTGGAAAAGATTAGCAATTTTTCAAAACAGCTTACTGCCAAGGATTATAAAAATTTATATCCTTATGTCTCAGTCGAACAAGAGAGCCATACAAAAGCATAAGTATCTGTAATACATGCCACCTCTTTCTATCTGTGTTTGGATTGCTTCTGGTTAAGAGGTAGCTGTGAGATACTAATTGATATGTTGCTATGGTAGGGAAAAAAAAAACCACAACAGTTACAAGTCATCATTTTGCTATTTAAAAAGCAAGACTGCACTTGGAAACTTCAGCGTCCACCGTGGCAAGACATGGACATCATGGCTTGCAATTTTCTTATTTCTAGATTTTAGTTTCTGCTACCAGTATAACAAAAGAAAAGGGGGGAGGGGGTAAGTCATCTCTATCTTCTGTGAGAAGTCCTAGCATTCTTTTCACAGCTCTGAAAGGTGAAACGGAGGGTTCCAAGCACCATAAGACAAAACCAGAGGAAAGGAAAGCATTTCTTTCCCAGTAACTTCCCCAGGCAGCATTTTAGCACCTTCGGTCACTCACCCCCACACCCAGTCTCCACATTTTCAAGAGCTAGACAAGCCAGCAGCTACAGAACAGACCTGTGAAAGTAACAATTAAGCTCCATCAAAACCCACTGCCAAGCAACTAATATGTATCACTTCCAAAAAACCAACTTGTAATAGCCCAGCAGGGGCAGGGGGCGGGCAGGAGTGGGGGATACAGGTAAAGATAAAGACAGAGTCCTAGAAAGATCTCTCCAGCTAATCTCCAGAAACTATGAACTGTGAGAAGTCAGCTTCTAGTCTCAACCTTCAACAAAGCATTACTATTGCAACCACAGTAGTGAGAGAAAAAAACCAAAAACCCACCACAAAACAAGAACTGTATTTTGCTGATAAGATGAGAAGGAAGAGTAAATAAATACCCAATAAACTATGAAAGCAGGACAAACTTGAATTACCTGAAGACAGTTTAGGTGTGCTGATGATTAATCTGTCAATAAGCCTGGCAAACCACTGCTCTACACATCAGGTAAGAGTTTTAACATCCTGATTCTTCACCCCATCATTTACTGATTCTCCCCAGTTTTTGCCAATTTTTTCCCCCCAAATAGCATCAGAAGGATGAAAGGTGGGCCCAAAATGAACAGTATAATGCCACAAGCCACACAGGAAGAAAAAACAAACACAGAGTGCAGTTAGTACAATGCCACAATTTGTTTTGTCTCAATATCTGAATGACAGCACTGACGTAGCTTATATGTACTAACACTGGTTTGGAAAAAATCCACTGAATCCCATCCACTAGTTGTGCAATACACCCACTGTTGATATTAGTATCCACAAGACCTGAACAAGAGCAAATAAAAGTAGTATTTTCCATGTAACAGTCAAAACCACATGTGTTGGAGTACTTAACAGTTTAAAAGAAAATTACAACTACCTTATAAATAAACATGGTAAGATGGTGAGGAAACCAGACTTACAGTAAGGTCACAGCTCTCTCTGGAAGGCAAAACCTTTATTTTCTCTGAAGTGATTACTGCCCTGTAGCAACACCATCCAGGCCTTGCTGCAAGATGCCAAGAAACATTAATACCAAATAAAAAAAGCTTAACATGTGAGAGAATGTGGCAAATCAGATTTTAGCCTGAAACACTGAGGAGTTTTCATGTACTATTCTGAAGACAGCATAAATCTGCTTACTGTATGTGCCTGATTTAACTACTGTGACCTGCTTCTGAAAAGAAGCTGGCTGTATTGAGAAAAAAATGAAACCTCCAGCGGTATGAAATTGTACCATTTCAACATTTATTTCTTTCTCTAGTGAAACTTAAGAAATACCATGCTTATCTGAATTTTTTTGGCTACCTAAACCAATACAGAGTCTCTTCACAGATCTAACTGTAGCTCTGTCTAAAATGTCAACACTTTTGTTTCATCTGCAAACATTACAGAGTAGTACTTAAGGTTATATTGATGTTGCACATTTGTACAACTCAACTGAAAATACAGCACGTTTATTTTGACATTATTTCACTACCAATAACAGAGAAGTGTATCTCCAGTAGCTAGCTTGGAAAAATCTGCACAAAATAAGCATGGAGAACATGTCTGAAAATTAAATTAAACTGAGAAATCATAAAACAGACAAATAAGATACTTTATAATCTCTGCTTGAGCCTGTACTACTCTTATTGCTGCAGACAGCTTTTGAAGGAGACCTTTAACATCACAGGCTGATTAGTGTAATGAAAGAAGATTGCTCTCACTGACGATAAATGCACCGAATTGGGAGAAAAGCAATGAGGTGACACAGGACTTGGAGGGGGGAGGTTGGTTGAAGAGACAGAAGTAGCAAGGAGAAAAGGGGACTAAGGATAAAAGTCACAGTGTATCACTGTTTTTTAGATTACTACATCATCTTCCCTTGGTCACCCAAATTCTCTCCTGTAAGAGTGCAGAGAGGAGTTCCTCCTTCATGAATTCTTGCCTCACCTTTATGCGTTAGAGATCCGGCTTCGTAAGACACTGGGGGTCAGAGATACATGGGAACTGATCCCTCTTCCCGATGCTGTTCACATCTAAATGATAGATACTTCTTTATACTGAAATCAATCTTTGCAGGTGAAACTACTTATTTCCTACATGGCTCGTCCTCAGTTGTCCTTTTGTTTTCTCTCGCTTTTTGGAAAAGTTTTTACTTCTATTATGAATAAAAAAAAGGGGGTTGCCTAAGTCACTGTCATGAACAACTAAACAGTAAAATGAATTTATATAGAAACAGCAAACCCAAACTGCTCTGACAATCTCCAGTCATCTGCCATCTACTTCAATCATAAGCCTCACATACAGCTAGCCGCAGTGCAATACAAGGATCTTCTTAGGCACAGTAACAGCTTTCTGTTACCCAGTTGAGTAAAACAAAAATTACAATCTATGGCAGTTAAATAGAAAAGGATAAGATGTTTGGCCTAGAAAAAGAGTTAATAGAAAAACATTCAAAAGATATCAAACTTAAAAAGCCTTTTTAAAAGCCTATCAAAAGCAGAAGTTCCACGCACCCAACAGACAATGGAATTTCAGCATGAGCAAACACAGAAGGTAATACTAAAGCAGCAAGACTGAATGTTTTTTTGTGTTCATACTGACTTCCAAGGAAGCTCATCACATCAGTTCCCATATCAGAAACCCTCTTCACAGGGATGTGAAACAAGTTCCCTGATATGAGGTACCAGGAGTAGAGGTCAGCAAACGACACAAAACAAACAGCAGAGACTTGGCAGGACATACAGCATCCAGGAGTTTTAAGGAAACGAAAAGCTGAAATGTCCAATCTATCAATAGTGCTGTGCAAGTTCGTCCTTAAAACTGCCTTAAGTTCGGAGACTTAAAGGTGGTTAATGGGACACCAACACTCTGGCCGGCAAGGTACGTACAGGGCAGCGAGAGTTTCTACTGGCCGGGTTGCTAAAGCCTTGTACAGAACAGAGGTGGTGAGCCCAAAGACAAGGCCGTGCTGGGGGAGAAGCAGTCATAGCTTTCGTAGAGAAGAGTCCCACCTCACAAACCTACTATTAATTTTTTTTTTTAAGGAGTCAAAAATCAAGCAGATAATGGAAAGCCAATTGATGCAGTCTGTTGTGTTGAGTCTGTGTGGTGAGGTTTTGGTAGCCAGGAAGAGGCCACAAGGATGGCCCCTATGAGAAGCTGCTAGAAGTTTCTCTGGCTCCAAGTCAGACCTGACTCCAGTCAAGGCCAAGCCAGACAGCGCCGCTGTGATTAACATAGTTAAAAGGAAAACCAAAGAGATCTGCAGAAGGAGAGAGGGGTGGGAGGTGAGAGAGACAGCCAGGCAGACACCCAGGCCAGTGAGGAAAGGTGGGAACTAGATGATCTTTAGGGTCCCTTCCAACCCAAACCATTCTGTGATACACTCAAGTACAGAACTCCTTACTACAAGAGTCTGTAGGTACTAAAAGTTCAGATGGCTCCAAAATATATTTGAACAAAATACATCAAGCTCCTCCAGGAGGTACTCAGCCTAAAAGCATTATTCTGGGCTTGGAAGGTGCTGGCTTGTAGATAGCCAGATATTAGGAACACTTCTGCAAAATTCTCTTATGTGCTTATGCTTTTTTTCAGACACCTGCTTTCAGCCACTGCTGGAGAAAGCCTGACAGAGCAGATGGTCCTTCAGATTGATCCAACTATCATGCCAACTTCTTTCACCAGCTACAGTTCATGTTGATGTTCCTGACTGACAAGGCAGCTCTAAAAGCACTTAAGTTACCAAGTAGAGAAAATCTACTGCAACCTTGGGCCAGCAATATTAACCTTGGGCCAAGAGGCCAAGCCAACATCAAGGACTGTTGTCAAACCATACACAGCACCAATTACTACTATCAGAGATATTTCCAAGGAAAAAAACCCCTGCAATATTAGCTAAACACAGCTTCTACAAGCATAACTATTGAATGCTACATTACATACTACTGTACACATACCTTGACACCCAGCCAGGTCCACCTAAGTCACATTTTCTGATTAGGACCAAAGACAAAACATCAACATGAAGATTAAGGCCTGAATCTTAAAAACACTTGGTCCAAAACAACTTTTCACCTACCTTCTCCATTTTATCTTCTATTCATGGTGGCTTAGTTCCTGAGCTGACCTTTCTAAAAGCAATGTGAGTTACAGAAGATAAGACTATAAAGACTAAATATACCACTTAATCTGTTTTGAATAAATTCACCAGCACGTAAGAAGCCTGTGTTTACACTGTTCTTAAAAACTTCCCATGACAGAGGTTCTAAGTTCTCTCTGAACATCCCAAATGACTGACAGTAAACAGCTGAAATAAAATCTCCCCTAATTTTCATATTGTCTACTGGATTTCACCTCTCTTTCAAAAGGGATAAATCAGACTCTAAAATATAAGTGTCATGGCAGGAAATTATTGTCCAAGGTATGGATGAAATTTAAAGCATCATTTATTGCTTTCATGCTTAGATTGCAGGATATTGGTTTTGCTTGGTAACCAAAATCTAGGGGGTAGAGGGTGTGTTCAGACCTTTAACTAGTGATTTAACACATTTACATGCTTTTAGAAAAAGTAGTTACAAAAGAAGTCAAGAATACCTCCCATTATATTCACTCTTGAAATCTAAGCCACACTCAAGTCAATTATATTCACTTTCTAATGTGGCAATTCAAGGCAGAAATACTGAACTAACCTGCAGGGAAAGAGAATAATACTATAATATTTCAAGTGAATCCCTACAACATAGTATCTGTCATACTTTCTTCCTTAACAGGAGCAGTCAATGTTAATGTGACTTAATGAAGAATCCTGAAAACATTATCATATTTCTGAACTGAAATTACTTGATTACACTCTCCTTGAAGCTATTATTTACATCTTCATAAAGGACTATCATTACAGTTTTTTAATGGCTCAAAAGCGATCAAATAACAGTGAAAAGCATAACCTGAGAGCAAAAAATATTTCATCTAGCCATGTAAATTTGACAAGTGCATATAACATGCACAATCAGCACATAAAAAATAAGCACACAAAGCAAAACTGAAAGAACAAATTCTTCATGCTCAGAACAGGGGAATAAAGGAGCACATACAATTTTAATAAAACTGCAATTAACTTTGGGCTCACTTTTAGAAGTAAAATTAATGAAATCCCCAACTTGCACCACTCCACCCCCAGTTACCATCACACATCCACAACTCTAGATTTTGATGAACAGTCTCTAAGTATCTTGTTTCAGGTTTTACTAATGCCTAAAGTGTTATCGTTTTTTGTAACAAAGCAATAGAATCCATAAAAATACCTGGGTAGGCATTTCAAGCCTTCAGCAAATTTGAACATAAGAATTTTGTTAATTTCTTGGACAACAGGAATATGTAACCAACTTTGCTAACTGTTAAACAGCTCTTTGACCTCTATCAAGCACTAATCAGGCGAGAAAGTTTCTGTACATATTATCTCAAAATATTGCTGGTTTTCCAGCACTGCAACTGAAGTAGACTAAACAATTTAATAATACTTGTTTCCAGAAGATGTGATTGGACTCAGCAATCCAAACTGTCACAAAAGCATCTTCTAAAAATTTTACGCCACTTATTTACGCTGCCTCTTTTTTACAAAGCCATATATCAGGTAGGTATGAGGATAAGGCATTCAGAACAGGCAGCTTCATGACAAAATTGTCTGAGTGTGAAAAAAGAAACTCTAAATATGTAGTTTAAACTTTTAGTCAGAGAAACAAAACCTACTTGCCCTTCTTAGCAGTTATCGTAATACAACATGCTGCTGCAGCAAATATATTAGTATTGTTAAACAGCAGCATCTATGTACAATACAAACAGCAAATCTAGTTTAAGTCCAAGATCCTTCACAAGCGCACAAAAATTAAAGTATTAAATAAAACGTGTTCCCAGAGTTACTACGAACAAAAATTGTTTCCCAGAAACTATCCTATTAACTACATAAAGAAAATTTAACATTTCACACTTATCAGCTACCCACAAATCAAATCTTTAAAATTAAAGATTATCAAAAGCCCTCCTAGAAGTATTAAATAAAATGTGTTCCCAGAGTTACTATGAACAAAAATTGTTTCCCAGAAACTATCCTATTAACTACATAAAGAAAATTTAACATTTCACACTTATCAGCTACCCACAAATCAAATCTTTAGTCTTATCTGCATACAGCCAGCTGGTTTTTAAAATTCTGCTGTAATGGAGGGGAAAAACAATTAAGCAATATTATTAGTCATCTTACCATTGTTCCCTGGTGGTTGTAATGCATCTCCTGTCAGGCTACACCATCCGACTGGGAAAATATCTCGAGAATCACATCTGCACCAGTAGTCAAATGCTCCTCTCCAGCCATCAAATGTAACAAAAACTTCATCTCCTTTAACATCTCCAATGGTTGCTGGGCAAATCAAGTATGGGTTCTTCCTATCTATCGCTTCAAGCTTCATTCCAACTTTAAAGCAGTTTGGCACAGGTTTTGGTGGTTCCTATAAAAGTAAGAGTGGGAGAATATTTGTATTTCTATGGCCTCTTTAATAAAAAACACCCTACCTCTATTTTTGTTCAACATCCTTAATTCTTATACTCACTACTCTCAAAAAAGTTAGAGTAGACATTCATGGAAACTTATTCATATTTGATTTGCTTTTGATCTTCGGTGCCACAAAAATCCAGATCTGTTCCCACAAACACAGTTAGGGTAATTAGCAAAATTCTCCATGGCAGAAAGGCCCTGCTATAAGTATTTACATAAGCAATAGGTTGCACCCAATACATTATGTCTGGGCAAGACAGCAAAGACAATAAAATGAAATTATGACATGTTAATAAAGAAGAGGAGGTTTGCAAGGAATGGATATTTCTGGGGACTGATAACTGCCTGGTAAAAGCTTCAGCTCCCAATTAATCCATGAAAAACTCATTAGCACTGGACATTATTTATAGGCCTCTTGGAATTGGTCTAAGGCCAACTGAGCTAAGTGGACAAAAGAAAAACAAAAGCCAACTCAGTGTGACCAGTGTAAGTGTACCCCCACAGCAGGAGTTGTGACCGGATGTAACCTGAATTACCACCCCAGTCTCAGGAACCCCACTATCCAAAAGCCATCCCAGATGTGCTGGTAAGCTAGAACAGGGACGTGTGGCTTATCACACCACAAAAAAATTTATATCGTTCTGTATTGAAATTTTATGTAATTGTATGAAGTTAACACGCAAGCGATGTGATTGCAAGTCTGAACCCAACTGTTTAATTTGCTGACAAACTTGCCAACACCATTCTCAGTATCGGAAATTAAGTCACCCGGTGTGACAGCAGGGTCTTACTACCTTGACAAAAAATTGAACCAACGAGTCATTTTAATATTACTGTTGTTTTCATAAAATTTTTCCATGTTTCACAGTAACTTACTCAAGAGTCATGTTTAAAAAACTGAACCATTTTTTCTGCTGTTTTCAACTACTTTCTCACTACATTTTGAAGGGTGAGTATGTACCCAAGGAAAACGTTTAACAAAACCTTTCCAACACTACTGTATTCCAATGGCTCTTATACCCCACTACATTTCCTTTTTACTCCTCTGCATAACTATGTGTCTATGGTGCCATTCAGAAATGTGATATGCATTGTATCTTAAATCCAGGAGACAAAAAATAAGCTAACACAATTTTTCTAAACAATTCGCCATATTTTAAAGTCCCAAGTCAGGAAGAGATGCCCATCTCAATGGAAGAGAAGGTCACTTTCTAGCTTTGTAGCTCACCACTCCAGTTCAAAGTCATGTTAAATAATAGTTTTGCTTTCCCATGCTGCAGACAACAGGGTAATACCTTGGCATCTTCATTTAAAAAAATGTAACCATGGACCAATTGTTAGGAAGTTGTTTACTAGCAGTCCCTTTCTTCTTACCTTCTTAAAGAATGCTGCAGGTGCCATTTCAGCTCCATTGAGAGTTCTTAAGAGAAACATTGGCCAAGAAGACGCATTCATCTGGAACCCTGAGTAACAAATACATTATTTGTATATAACAGCCCTGCTTTCAGTCTGTAAAATATAACAGGAGGAGAAGGATCTAACATCTGTTTTATTAATGCCTCTTGCCATCTATTTTTGACTTGGCCACAGTAAAAGTATCCAAGAAGGACCAAACAGGGTCGCTGTTGATGCAGAAAGGTGTGCAATAATTTCTCCATTCTGAGTGACCTGCCTCTAGAGTCACTCATCATAATTTGTGATTTTACAGATAAACACAGAAGACTTAATGACATTCAAGTTCTAGTACAGGAGGTCGTCAGGTTGTCCCACACAGTCCCTTGTCCAGTGGAATTTCCCCAGCACAAGCACCTAGCTTACTACTCAGGTCCATTTTTTGCTCTTATTCTAAAATATCCTACATTCCAGCTTCTCTCATTTATTGAAGAGACACAGGAGTCTCTAGAATGAAAACGTAATTCTTTCACCAGGCCACAGACAAAAAAACGAGAACAACCAGTATCTTCTCTCTCCCCCATTAAAATAAGAAAAAAGCTTTAAAAGGCAAAAAAAACATGTAACATGGGAAAACAAAACCACAATTATTTTAATAAATGCATGTATCAATTTGGAAAACATAAACTGGAAGATGCTTCTACTTTAATGTTCTTCATCAACAAGCAAAAACAAAAAGCAGAAACAATAATCAAATTTGTTTAGATGAACTACCTTATTCAAGCAGAACAAATGTGTGCTGAAAACATTCTCATTCCAGATAATCTTCCCTCAGAATCAACTAATTCCCAGTTAAAACAAAACAAAAATCCTATTTGATTTCTGTGCTTTCCAAATGGATGTTTCAAAGTAATAAGTAAGACACCAGATATAATGGACGTTTTTTCTGCATCTTTAGCAGCTTTACGTCTGGCTCAGTTCTACAGAAAGACAGACATACTACAGCAAATTGGAAATCTTCCCCAAAAGCCAATAGTACCAGAGTCTGCCAGGAACTGATGAGCTCCCCCATAACCAAGTCTTGACGATTCTCTAAAAAAATGTAACTAGAAAGGTGGAACATATATGCAATTCTCCATCAGTTAAATCACTAAGTCATCTAAAATTGGATTAGATGGTATAATGGTTCTTTAATTTGTAGCTTTATCTTCAGTTGAATAAACAGTTTTCAAGTTGGAACTACCCATGCAAAACCAAATGAAAACAAAGCTCACGTCTGACAAACAGTGCCATAATTTGAGGATTGCTGAATTGATTATCAGTCCTGGTTTGATACCAGAGTCTTTGCATAGTTTAAACGTGTGTGGTTATGGAAGCACAATATTTCTAACCAGCTAGCCCAGAATAGACATACATGTGAAGAATGACAACTGAACAACAGCTTCAATTACCTTCATTTGGCCTTTAAGTTGTCCTGGTAAAAATAGAGAAAATTATATCCTCCATGTAATTTGTTGAGAACACTAAGCTCTCAACAACAAAAAAATCTCACCTATGAAAAACAGAGGCTGGAACAGGAACCCTTTGCTACATTAATCACTTTCTCAAAACCCTCACGTAACATGCATAATTAAACCTATGTAAAAATGAGGTAGGAGGGACTATTTTAGCTTGTTATTAGGAGAGAAGCAGAACATTAGTATCCAGAAGGTTCCCTACTACTCAGGAAAAAAAAATAATCAGTTGCTTAAATGTCTAACAGGAGGTAATTATACACCCAATTAGCTCCCAGCTTTGCCCAGGAACAGGATGCTGTAAAACTGCCAAAAAGACTTTTTCAAAAAATTATCTAGGTATGCCAGAATGTTTGATTTCTGGAATTTAGCCTATCTCTAGCAAAATCTAGGGCGGGGGGGACAAAATAATGGCACTCGCAGGTTTTTTTCTGACTAACCAGCAATTGTTCAAAGGGCAGCTAAACTTACATGCCTGGGTGCAGCTGCTTGTTAGGTGCTACGCTACACGCAGCCTGAGCCAACAGGAGTAAGAAACATTACCTGAAGAGAAGGCATCAACCCTTCCACTGATCACTGTGGGAAGTTTCTCTCCTTAACGGATCAACTGTCCTCCTTATACGTTACCAGAGTGGTTTATTCATCAGGCTGATTGAGACACACGTTTTAAAAAGCACTACACTGCTGAGCTGAAGCCACGCATTTAACACTGTATCTATGCGTAGCTGAGGAACAGGCATACTCTTCTCTATTAGAACTCTCTTTCATACTGGTTATCACTGCATTAATTCTACAAGGACATACCAAGAACTTCAGAGAGGTTAAACAGAGTAACTTTTACCTCAGGCATCAAGAATTACCAGTGCTTTTATTCAAAACCTCTGTACATCCACAGAAAAGAAAGAAAAGAGCCCTCCTGGGCGCAGACTGTATGTATGCATCTATCTATCTATCTATCCCAAATAATATTCTTCCAGACTGGAACCCTGATGACATTGCTTTTCTTGTGTTTCTAAAGCAGCACAACAGCCCCAAACTCTGCCCTTATACTCTATGTGAAGTGTCTTAATGGTTATGTCAACTGCTGCTTATCTCTTTAACCCTCTACAACCAAATCAAGTTTCATACTGCAGTGAAATGACACTTTCACCTTTCAAACAAAAGATCTGAAAGTTATTAGCAAGCTAGGCCGACAAATATTTTGAGATGCTGCTAGCAGAAGGTATACCTATCTTCACTGCACCTCTGTCTTCTCATCTGTGTTACTGATGACATCAAACCGATGGCACCAAACCAGAAGTAGGTTTACAACTGTAAGATGGGAAACCAGCAGTAACAATTTCTGCTTGCAGTTCGTCTTACATTAAGAACATGAAAAAATGCAAGAAATAAAAATTAGAGAAGATAACAGGATAACAGGAGAGCGGTGTTGCTGTTGTGGCTCATTAGGGTTTTTTTGGTTGGGTTGGTTTCTGTGGTGGGTATTTTTGTTTGTTTTGGTTTGG
>NW_010235235.1:0-1095 GCF_000690775.1 Eurypyga helias
CCATTCTGTGATTCTATGATCCTGGCTGCTGACCGCAGCACCTGGCTGCTCACACTTGCCCAACACCTCTAGGTTGTGTCAGACCTTCTTAGCAAACAGCAAGGTGTCCGCACTCATGCCGTGCAGGCTGCAGCCCTGCACGTCTGACTGCACAGCACCGCTCACAGGCGCACGAGCTCAGAGGGCCAAGGACCTTCTGCCACCCACCTCAGTGCCAGTAACCTCTCAGGCAGCAGCCAGCAGGTGCACGGTGGAGACAGGTAGGCAGCATCAAACTGAAGCTATGCATTTAGGTGTCGGTGGCAAATGGCTGCTTGCTGCGGGCTCCAGTACTTTAGATCATCAGGTTACGAAAAGAGTCAGCTCTGCAGAGCTATGAGTGTGTCTGAAAATGTCCAATAACCATGAGGCTAAGTAAGAAGAATGGGGCAAAAAGCCATAGAAATACTGCACTAGTCTTGCTAGCTCTGCTAATAAGAGTCACCCTAGCAAAGCATGGCAAAAAAAAACCAACCGAAAACCCAATTTATCTTCCATGCTCAAGTCTACAATGCCTCCTCTAATACTGCTGTTCTGTGGAGAAAATCATATTTGTCAGCTTTCTTTTGAACGTTGGTGGCATTACAGGATTGAATGATTCCTGTGAGGATTTAGCAGATTCATTTGGAAGCACTCAAGCAGTTAACATAGCATTGTAAAATTAAGTAAAACAAATCCTTATATTCATTCCTCTGTGAGGATAGTCTAGTTTTCAGAATTCAGGCATGATATAACTGAGATCCATATGGTGACATAAATAAACATATAAATTTGGTTTAAAAACTCACAAGGAGCTTTAAAAAAAAAGATAAACATTAGCATTTTTACATGGCTACGAGAAAGGAAGTAGATAATTAAGTTAAAGAGAGTAAATTAAATTACAGTAGTTTCTGTTTTGTGGGGTTTTATGTGGTATATACCAGGAAGTATAGATTTAATTGCACAAATCAGTCTTTCACTAATGAATTCCCTATTCCTGTCCTCCAGCTGTAAAAGGCAAGCTTTAATATTTTTTACATTTAATATTTTTCTTTCAAAATATATTTTAAAACATAT